>NW_020958327.1:11149-15020 GCF_003031625.1 Empidonax traillii | reverse complement strand
GGATGTCGTAGACGATCCGGATGGTTTTGGAGTCGGTGTATCCCGGGAGGGAGTGTGGAATGAGGTGGAATTCCATCTTCCCGGGGGGCTGCGTTCCCGTCTTCTCCCCGTAAATGGCCTTGCAGGTGGGGCACTGCAGGCTCCCGTCCTGCGGGCACCCCGCGGGCGTCAGGGGGGCATGGATCCCCGACCTCACCCACCCACACCCACCCGGCACCCACCTCACACCCCCACACCCACTCCCAAGTCCACCCATCCCCCTCCATCACCACCCAGCACCCCCCCGGCACCTCTCAAGCCCCTCACACTCAACCAGCACCCACATCACATCCCTTCTCACCTACCAACACCCACCCAGCACCCACCCGGCACCCCCAACACCCCCATCCCCGTCTCGCCCCCCCATCCCTCCCCGGTTGTGTCGCGGACCTTGTTGCCGTTGTTGTACATGGCGAGCAGGCACAGCAGGTGGTACATGTGCCCGCACTTGCCCAGCTTGCCCACCAGCTCCGGTTTGATGCCCCGGGGGCTCAGGACGCCCTCGTAGCCGGAGGAGGTGACCAGCCGCTCCATGCAGATGGTACAATCCTGTCGGCACCGGGAGAACCGGTATCAACGTCCCGCTGGGATGAGGGAATCCCCCGCGGCGCTCCGCCCAGCGCGGGGCGATGCCCGTCCCCTCAACCCCCCCAGAGTGGCCGCTCACCTCGTCCGGGGGGTTCTTCACCTTCTGGATGTACCTCCGCACCACGTCCTCGGGGGTCTTGCCTGCCGCGGGCAGAGGGGGGGAAGGGAGGGCGTCAGAGTCTGCCCGCGCTGCCCTGACCCCCCCGCCAGGTCCTGCCACCGGGATGGGGACAGCCCTGCCACCCCCTGACAGCGGGATGGGGACAGCCCTGCCACCCCCTGACAGAGGGATGGGGACAGCCCTGCCACCCCCTGACAGAGGGATGGGGACAGCCCTGCCACCCCCTGACAGCGGGATGGGGACAGCCCTGCCACCCCCTGACAGCGGGATGGGGACAGCATGTGGCCCAAATGAGCTCTGGGCACCACCCCAAACCCCTGGGGGTTCCCCCCCCCCCCCCCCCCGTGGTGTCCCTGATACCGCAGGGACACGGGTGGTTCCGATCCCCAGGGACACGGGTGGCTCCGGTGCCTCAGGGACACGAGTGGTCCTTATCCTGCAGGGATACTGGTGGCTCTAATTCCCCAGGGACACGGGTGGCCCTGATCCCACAGGGACACAAGTGGCTCCTCACTCTTCTTGAGCTGCTTCTTCTTGGTTTTCCTGCAGATGCCGTTGACTCCGGGCACGGGTTTGATGTCGCTCTTGCTGACGGGCGGCGGGTGCAGGATGGGTTTGGGGGCGCGGGTCAGGCACACGGGCAGCCCGGCGGCGCACATGAGGATCCCCGTCATCCCTGCGCAGGGGAAAGGGGCTGGCTGTCCGTCCGTCCTTCCCGCCGCCTGGCAGCGGGGCCAGCCCCCTTCCCTGCCCGCGACGTCACCTGGCGATGACACCCAGTCGGTGGCCCGACCGCGCTTACCTGCGAGGGCAGGATGGACGGGGCCTGTGCCGTTCAGGTTCTTCACCGGGAGGGCCGGGACCCTGCTCGGAGAGGGGAGGGGAAGGGGCTCAGCCGGGTTGGCAGAGCTGGCTCTGTGCCCTCCACGCATGGCATGTCCCCAGGGCAGTGTCCTCCCCACGGGACACGGGGCAGGGTGTCCCCTCACCGGCCCTGGGGAGCTGCTGTCCCTTCCCACGGGGCTGGCACTGTCCCCAGCTCCCCACAGGACACAGGGCACGATGTCCCCTTGCCAGCTTGGGGGGCTGCTCTGCCATCACACAGGGCTGGCACTGTCCCCAGCTCCCCACAGGACACAGGGTAAGGTGTCCCCTCACCAGCTTGGGGGTTTCTGTCCCATCCCACGGGACTGGCACTGTCCCCAGGGTAGTGCCCTCCCCGTGGGACACAGGGCAAGGTGTCACCTCACCAGCCCTGGGAAGCTGCTGTGCCTTCCCGCGGGGCTGGCACTGTCCCCAAGCAGTGTCCTCCCCACAGGACACAGGGTAGGATGTCCTCTTGCCAGCTTGGGAGGCTGGCACTGTCCCCAGGGTAGTGCCCTCCCCACAGGACACAGGCTGCGATGTCCCTTCACCAGCTTGGGGACTTCTGTCCCACCCCACTGTCCCCAGGCAGTGTCCTTCCCGACACAGGGCAGGGTGTCCCTGTCCCACGGGGCTGTCACCCAGTGCCACCTGTCCATCCCTGGGCACTGGGGACACCCCGTCATCCTTGACCCAGGGTGGGGCTTCGTTGGGGTGTCCCGATGGTGACACTCCGTGTCCCACATCACCACAGGGGTGTCTGTGGGAGAAGGGAGGGAGGGAGGGAGGAAAGAAGGAAAGGAAGGAATGGAAGGAAAGGAAGGAAAGGAAGGAAAGGAAGGAAAGGAAGGAAAGGAAGGAAAGGAAGGAAAGGAAGGAAGGACTGGGGCAGGCCCTGGGATGAAGGACAAGGAGCAAAGCCCAGCAGAGCCCTGTGCCCTAGTGCTGCTGCCCTGGGAGTGGAAACAGCCCCCACCAGTGGCATCATCCCCCTCCCTGCCCCAGCCATGACAGTGATGAGTTTGGCAGTGCTCAGCCATCCAGGAACCACGGCTGGGGGCGTCTTTCCTCTCATTCCCAAAGTGGGTGTTTTCCCTCACATTCCCAAAGCTCCTTCACTCACACCAGGGCCAGGGGCTCAGACCCCACCGGCGTGTTCCTGGTCCCCTCTTACAGTCGTGGGAACGTGGGTACCCCCAGGAGAGGGGGTCTGCTCACCCCCCCACCTGCCCTCGGTGAGTCATTCCCACAGGGACACGGGGGCTGTGCTCCCTCCCCAGAGACCTGCCTCGTGGCATCGTGCCACCAGCTGTGTCACACGCATCCCCCCCCGGCCACTGGGGACACAGTTCCCCAGGGCGTGTCCTCCGGTTGCCGTGGATAGCGTGGCACGGCGTGGATCACCACATCCCCTCCGCGGCGACCACCTGGGACGATCCAGGCGTCCCTCCCGCTGGGAGGTGACCCCTCCCGGGGCTGGAGGTGACACGGTGCCACACGGGCTGGGGCTGCCTGCGCCAGCGGGGGACGAGGCACCTCCATCACCCCGTGTGCCCATCCCTGCACCCCCCCATCCCCTCCCGGCTGCCACCCCCGCTTACCCCGGGGGCACGGTGGCCCTGGCTCCCAGTCCGGCCCCGCGCTGCGTCCCGGGCCGGTTGAGGTTGTTGAGCCCGGGCAGCGCCGCGCCGGGCACTCCCTGCCCGGGGGCGAACCCCGCGCCGGCCACACGCAGCCCCTCGCCCTTGGCCGAGCCCCCCGCCCCCGCCGCCGGCCCCGGCGGCCACAGGGCCCCCCCGGCGAAGGTGCTGCTCTGCCGGACGGCGCCGGGGTAGAGTTTGCGGCGCTGCGATGCCAGGATGGCGTTGGAGGCGGCGCGGGTGCTGTTGACCAGCAGGCACTGCGGGCACGAGCAGGGGGTCCCCGTGCTGGCGCCCACCGGCCACGACTGCGATTTGGGGATGGAGCCCATGGTGAGGGGATAGGCCAGGTCCATGCGGCGCCGCAGCCGCCGCTTGCGCTGCGTTTGCCGGTTCATTTGGGACATGCTGCTGAAGTAGATGAGGTAGCAGAAGCCCAGGGAGGAGAGGTCCAGCCAGGGGTGCTGCTTCTCGTAGGCGTTCTGGATGGTGATGCAGATGTCCATGTCGTAGGGAGTCCAGGAGTTGTTGTCGTTCTCCCATTCCCACACGATTCCCTTGCCCGGAGCTGAGGAGGGGTCGTAGAAGTTCCTCCTCACGGGGCGCATGGTCCCTGGGG
>NW_020958327.1:6601-9034 GCF_003031625.1 Empidonax traillii | reverse complement strand
TCCCCATCCCAAATCCCACATCCCCCTGCCTGCTCACATCCCAATCCCAAATCCCACATCCTCCAGCCCCTCACATCCCCATCCCACAGAGGATGTGGGAGGACTGCCCATCCCACATGGGCACACACAGCTCCCTGTCCCCAAAAGCCGTCAGCTGTCCCCAGCACCCCCCCCCCAACCTTGCCACCCCTCTCAAGCCTTGCAGGAGCCTCAGGACTGAGCCAGTGTCCCCAGGGCCACCAGGAGGGGACACGTGTTCCCACTCTCGGAACGCGGTCACCTCATTTCACTCCACCACCAGGTTTCTCCCTCCCTGGGGGGTTTGGGGTGGGTCAAGGAGCCCCCAGCCCCCTGCCCACCTTCCCCCTGTCCCCACATCACAGCAGGCACCCCCAGACCGGGGGACCCTCGTGTCCCCAAGCACCACAAGGCATGTGACAACCTCCAAACCCTGGGCCTCACCCGCGGGAAGAGATGGTGGATACGGGGATGGGGCACATGGGGAACACCATGCTGAGGGCAGTGGCCGTGTCCCCTCCCATGCCAGCCCTGGGCACAGCAATCTCAGCATCCCTGTCCCCAGGCTCTGGTGGCACAGGGACTGTGGTACCAGGGACATCCCAGGGATGCTCCCAGCAGAGACGTCACCCCAAACCCGGCCGTGCCCCCACCCCGGGCATGCATTCCCAGGGATCTCCCAGCGCCTTGGCCGTGGGATGCTGTCAGAGGATGGGCCCTGGCCAAAGCTGGCAGGAGGTGGCATGGGGACAGCCAGGGTGTCCCGGTGGCTCCCGCAGCTCTGAGTCAGCGCGGGCACCGGCACGACCCGCGGGGTCCGGCTGACTCAGGGCTGCCGGTGCCAAGCTGCCCTTTGCCAAGCCCGTGACCGGCTGGAGGCCAGTTCAGAGCCAGAAGGGATGGCAGAGGCAGGGGGCAGGTCCCTGGCTCTGTCCCCACCTCGGTCCCCAGCCCGTGGCAGGAGCCACGTCCTCATTTGGGGTCATTTGGCATCACTGGTGACTGTGATGGTGGCACTGGTGGCAGGGCTGAGGTGACACAGCCAGGGGGATCCTGCTCTACGGAGTCCCAGGGCCAGGCTAGGGGGAGCTGGGGATGTCACTCGACATGTGACAGGTCCCCTGCCTGCTCTGCCTGGCCTGGAGCTGGATCCTGCCCTTGGCAGGGATGCAGGGATGGGCAGGGAAGCACCCAGAATGGCATATCCCCCCTGGCACAGCCGGCACGCGCTGCTTTAATGGGTCACCCTGTGATGGGGACACATTTAATGGGGTCTGGGCTTGGTCCCGGTGTGGGACCAGCTCTGATTTCCCCCAGGATCAGTGGCCTGGATGTGCTTCTGCAGCACCAAGCGGCTCAGCCACACATCTGCAACGAGCCCGGTGCCAACCACAGCTCCCAGTGCCCAAACTGGGGCCTGCCCAGTCCCTCGGGGATCCCACACGGGGCAGCTTTGAGGAGAAGATGAGTGGACAGTGGGATAATGGGACACACCACCCACCACTGCAGCCTACAGTGGGGAGAGGGGATGGAGGGGTGTGGGGACATGTCCCTCCAGGGTGTAGGTCCAGGGTGGAGGGGGAAGGGAAAGGGCAGGAAGAGCCTGGAGAGGTCCATGGGGAGAGCAGAGCCCTGCAGGGCGAGGGGAAGAGAGAGGGAACGGGAGAGACAGATGGATGGACAGATGGAGGGAGGAATGGAGGGATGGAGGGAGGGGGAATGGAGGGATGTAGGAATGAAACTACGGACGAATAAGCAGAGATAGGGAGGGAAGGAAGGATGGGGGGGCTGACTGGCTGGCTGGCTGGCTGGCTGGCTGGATGGATGGATGGAATGATAGACAGTGACAGATTCACGGAGGAATGGACAGCTGGACAGGCAGACGAATGGAATAACAGACAGATACACACAGGGAGAGATGAAAGGATGGATGGAAGGATGGAGAGATGTAAGGAAGGAGGGAAGGATGGATGGATGGATGGATGGATGGATGGATGGATGGATGGATGGATGGATGAATGGATGGAAGGATGGATGGAAGAATGATGGAAGCATGGAGGGACGGAATGATGTAAGTAGGGAGGAAAGGAGGGAGGAGAAGGGAGGGAGCAAGGGAGGGATGTACAAGTGGAGAGAGGATGTACAAGTGGATGGAAGGACAAGAGATGAAAGGAGGGAGGGAGAGGGAATGATGGATGGAAGGATGGATGGAAGGAGGGAAGGACGTAAGGAAGGAGGGAAGGATGGATGGAAGGATGGCTGTGTGACTCGGTGGCTGGATGTCCCTGGCTCAGTGCCAGCCCCTTACCCGTGTCCTGCCGGAACTGGTGCATGGACTGGAGGTCGATGACGTAGGGGGCCAGCTGGACATCGACCTGGCCCAGCACCACGGACCCGCGGGCGTCCTCCTTCAGC
>NW_020958327.1:3508-6185 GCF_003031625.1 Empidonax traillii | reverse complement strand
GGGAAGGATGGATGGAAGGATGGCTGTGTGACTCGGTGGCTGGATGTCCCTGGCTCAGTGCCAGCCCCTTACCCGTGTCCTGCCGGAACTGGTGCATGGACTGGAGGTCGATGACGTAGGGGGCCAGCTGGACATCGACCTGGCCCAGCACCACGGACCCGCGGGCGTCCTCCTTCAGCACGTTCTCGATGTGGTGGCACACGGCGGCCGAATAGGGCCGCCAGCGCCCGTGCTCGTTCAGCCACTCCCACACCACCACGCGGGCCAGGTTCTGCGGGGGGAAGCCCAGGCCCGCCGAGGGCAGCATGGCCCCCGAGCCCTGCCGGGCCATGCCGGGGGCACGCCGGCTCAGTGCGGGGGCCGGGGGGTCACCCGGAGCCCCTCCGAGCCCCGCTGCGGGGCTCAGTGGAGCAGGCGCCGCGCGGCTCTGCAGAGGCGGGTGCTGCCAGCCAGGTCCCCGAGGTCCCCGAGCCGCCCGGTCCCGCTCCCCCGGGGCTGCCGCGCGGGGCCGGGGCCATCCATCACCCGGCTTGTCTTCCTCGGCTCTTCCTCCTCCCCGCGGCGCTGGCAGGGCTCAGGCTCTGAAAAGCCACCAGGACCTCACGGACTGCGTCGGCCCAAGGGTGGTGGGGGCCGCGGACGGTGCTGGGGACACGCGGCCACGGTGCTGTCCCCGAGACAAGACACCCACTCCTCCTCTTCCTCCTCGCGTCCTGCTGCTCGGCCCACGTCCTCGGTGACTCCACGGCTGCTCCCGCCGCCCGGCGAAGGAGGGGGGGGTCACCTGCAAAACAGGGCCACAGGCGGGTCACCCCGGGTACCGTCAACCGGGTGGCAGCTGGGGGACCGTCCCCATCGCCCCGCGGAGCCGGCGGGCAGCGAGGCCGCGGTGCCCGCAAGCCCTGGCAGCACGGGCTGCTTGCCAGCCTCGGCCGGCTGCTGGCCTCCAGCACCACAGCGGGGACAAGGGGGACGCGGGGGGACAGGCCACCCCGCTGGCGGCCCTAGGGGGCTGCCAGGGGTCTCACGAGCTCGGGAAGCCCCCATCGCTCCCTGCTCCGGGTGCCGGGGAGCCCGCGGGGCCCGGCTCCCGCTCCAGCCGCCGCTGATTTATGATCTGCACTGCAGGCATCGGGCTGGGGGTGATCCCGGCCCCCCGCTCCCTCCCAGCCCCACGCCCACCCACGGCAGCCCCCAGCCCCGCGGGGGCGGGCGGGGGGCCCGGGGAAGGGGAGCGTCGCTGCACAAACAGCCGTCAGGCAGACGGACGGACACGGCCGAGCACACACAGACACACTGACACGGAGAGACACGGGCACACGCGCTGGCACACGCACAACCGGGGACACGGACAGACAGCGGGACGAGGCAGGCGGACGGACAGACACGAGGACCCGCGGCAGCACAACAGCCCCCCCGTGGGCACACACACACGCGCACCCGGCCGCACGCCCCGACACGGGTGTGCTCACACGCACCCGCACACGCGTGTGCTCCTCACCCAGCGCCCGCCGTGACCCCGAGCACCGGGGAGCTGGGGGGACCCTCAGCCCAACCCTGGCCCCCCCTGCGGCCGGGCTGTGGGGGTGAGCCTCCACGCCAGTAGCCCCCACAACCGGGGCCCGGCTGCTTTTCGGGGAGGGGGGGGTGAAACGCCAGGCCTGTCCCCCGCGCACGGTGTGTGCCCCCCGCCGCTGCACGGCAGCCCCCCCCCTGCGCGGTTCCCCCTCCCGGTGCACGGTCCCCCACGATGCCCGGCAGCCCCCAGACCGCCGGTGCTCGGTCCCCGCGGTGCGCGGTATCCCCGAGACACGACCGACACCCCTCCCCCGGTGCCTGTTGTGTCTCCCCTCCCCGGCTCACTGTTCCCGCCGATTCACAGCATCCCCCACCGCTCCGGTGCGCGGCACCCCCGAGGCGCGGCAGCCTCCCGGTGCCCGGCTCCCCCCCGAGCCCCCTGCCCGGTTCGCCGCGATCCGCAGCATCCCCCAGCCTGCCGTGCCCGGTCCCGCCGCCCCCCGAGGAGCCCTCCCCTCCCCGCCATGGCCGCCGCCGCCCCGCACCGCGGCCCCGAGCCCGTTACCTCCGGCGGCCGCAGCCGCACCGGGACCCGCAGCCGCACCGGGAGCGGCGGCGGCGGCGGTGGGAGCGGGGCCGGGCGGTGGCAGCGCTCCGCCAGCGCCAGGCACACACCGACACCGGCACCGGCGGCGCGCACGGCCGCGGGCACCCGCCGCGCCGGCCCCGCGCCCGCGCCGGGAACGCGCAAGCGGGAGCGGGGACACGCGCGGGGGGGAACCGGGGCGTCTGCACCGGGATGGGGGACACGCAGGGGGGACACAGGGGATCGGGGAATACGCACCGGGAACCGGGTTGGGGGGTCGTGCACGGGGGATCGGGCATCTGCACCGGGATCGGGAATACGCACGGGAAACCGGGGTGGGGGACATGCACGGGGGATCGGGCATCTCCACCGGGATGGGGGACACGCATGAGGGACGGGGAATCTGCATCGGGATGAGGGACTCGCACCGAGGACCGGGCGTCTGCACCGGGAACCCGCGCCAGGACTGGGGACACGCACCGGGGACCTGAAACACGCACCGGGGTCACCCACTGGGATCGGGCATTTCATCCGGGGACACACAGGGGACGGGGTGTCCACACTGGGGACACA
>NW_020958327.1:0-3296 GCF_003031625.1 Empidonax traillii | reverse complement strand
ACGGGGAATCTGCATCGGGATGAGGGACTCGCACCGAGGACCGGGCGTCTGCACCGGGAACCCGCGCCAGGACTGGGGACACGCACCGGGGACCTGAAACACGCACCGGGGTCACCCACTGGGATCGGGCATTTCATCCGGGGACACACAGGGGACGGGGTGTCCACACTGGGGACACACACAGGGGACCCGGTGTCCACACTGGGGACACACACCGGGACTGGGGATCTGCAATGGGAACCTGTCCTCGGACTGGGCACCCACACCAGGAACACAGACAGGACACTGGGGACACACAATGGGGACGTGTAGGGGAACCGCACCAGGGACCTGTCCTGGGACTGGCCACCCACTGGGGCCACGCAAGGGGGACCAGGTATCCACGCTGGGGACACCCACAGGGATCAGGGACACACACCAGGAGCGGGCACCCAAGAAGGGAACACCCGTGAAGGACTGGGAACTCACATGTAGGGCACTGGGCACAGGCTCCAGAGACCTGTACGGGGACTGGGCACCCACACCAGGGCCGGGCACCCACACTGGGGACTGGGCACCCGCAGTGGGGACATGCACTGGGGCCAGGCATCTACACTGGGGACACACATCACGGGGGGTTGCCCCCCGGGGAGACCAACCTGGCTGGGGGGACACCTTGTCCCCTCTTAGGGAACACCTTGTCCTCCCTTAGGGAATGTGGATCCTGCAGCCCGGTGGGGAAACTGAGGCACAACAGGTGGCAGGAGGCCCTTAGCCCCAGGGACACCCCAATGGCTGTCCCACTCACTCCTGGGGCTCGGGGTTCTGCCTGCCAAGGGACACGTTTGGGGACAGATCGAGGGATAGCAGATTTGTCACTCTGGTTGTGCCCATGGCCCATGGAGGGGCAGATCTTGGAACAGATCTGGGGACAGAGGGGTTGTCAGTAGGGCTGTGCCCATGGAGAGGCAGATTTGGGGACAGATCTGGTGATAGAGGGGTTGTAACTCGGGTGAGAAAATGGAGGGACAGGTTTGGGGACAGGGGAGTTGTCACTCTGGCTGTGCCCACAGAGGAACAGGTTTGGGGACAGATGAGTCACCAGTGTAGCCATACCTGCAAAGGGACAGATTTGGGGACATAGGTGTTGTCACTCTGGCTGTGCCCATGGAGGGACAGCTCTGGGGACAGATCTGGGGACAGGGGAACTGTCATGGCTGTGCCCATGGAGGGGCAGATTTGGGGACAGATCTGGGGACAGAGGGGTTGCCACTTGGACTGTGCCCACTGAGGGTGGTTTTGGGACAGAGGGGTTGTCGCTCTGGCCGCAGAGGGACATGTTTGGGGTCAGGTTAGGGCGGGTTTGGGGTCGGGTTAGGTTGGGTCGGGGGTCCGGGCAACGATGACCGCGGTGGCCTCACAGTGCCACCTGGTGGCCTCGGCCACGCGCCTGGTGGCCCGGGGTGACACCGCGGGGGTCCCGGTGGAGGTGGGCGGGCATGGGGACATCCACCCTCACCATCCCTGTCCCCACGGTGGGGGACGGGCTCCCCGGCAGCCCACGGGGGCAGGAGCCACCCTCTGCCCATCCATGCAATGAGCTGTGCTCGGGTCTCATGAGGGGCTGGCACGGCTCAGGCACTGAGCAGGGACATGGTGTGGGGACACGGAGGTGGGATGGGGAGACAAGGAGCCAGGACAGGGATCTGGAGCTGGGACATGACATCAGGACCTGGAGCTGGGGTGGGGACACAGCATGGGGACAGAGCTGGGGACATGACTGCAGGACAGGACATGGCTGGGGGACCTTTAGCCAGAGCAGGGACATGGAGCTGGGACATGGTGAGGGGACACGGTGTTGTGAGGGGGACATGGAGGAGGGACAGTGCCATGGCCCAGGGACCTGGAGCCAGACTGACTCCCCCTCAGGATCCCTGGAGGACTCAGCCATCAGACAGGGGGTGGGCATAGGGGGGGGACACACCCCAAGGATGGGTGGGGGTCACTTAGGAGCACCGCGGGGACAAGGTCCTGTGCTGGGGGGTGGCCACCCACACCTGGGGAGGGGACAGACGTGTGTCCCCCAGTGCAATCCCCTGCAGCCCCCCAGAAGGGCCCCTGCCAGACCCAACAGCCGTGTTTAGTCTGAGGAGGAGCGTGGGTGACCTTCGGCTCCTCCGGCACCCACGAGGGTGAACAGCACGTGGGCCCTGCCACAAGGACACAGCGGGGGGGGCTGAGGAGGGGTGATCCCCCTGTTCTAAGCACAGAGGGGGTGATTTGCTCGGGGGGGGCAGCTCCCCTCTCCCCCTGCCCAGAGGGAGGGGACACCCCTGGGTTGGGGGTCCTTGGGGGGAGCGCTCCCCTCCTCCTGTGTCCCCACCGCGGGTGGGGGGTCTGGATGCTGGGGGAGTGTGGGGGTGGGTGCTGGGGTGATCGGGGGGGTGAGACCCCCACACATGGCAGGGGAGAGGGGTGGGGGGTCCTGGGGTGCTGTGCCCAGACAGACAGACAGACAGGCTGCCTGTTGGGCCCCCCACCCATGAGGGACCACCCACACATGCCCATGGCACCCACCCACCCACCACCCACACACACACCACACACACCACACACGGCTCCTCACACGCCCTGACACGGGGACCACACACAGGGACACACATGGCATAGGCAGCTGGGAGAGCAGCCGGGAACAGCCAGCCAGCCAGACAGACAGACACAGACAGACAGACACACAGACAGGCAGGAGGATGAACACACATCCAGGCCATGCACACATGTGTGGTGCAGGCAGGCACAGACACACACACTGACCTCGGGGTGTCCCACACGGGTGGCCACGGGGCACATGGAGAGGTGTGGGGGCACACAGGTGGGCACACACACAGCTGTGTACACATGCACTTGTACATGCAGGTACGTGTGGATTCTGTGTGCACATGTGTGTGGGAATCCACGGACACACATGGATTCTGTGTGCACACGTGTGACTCCATGTGCTCACACACATCGATCCTGTGTGCACACGTGTGAATCCATAGACACACACACATGGATTCCATGTGTACACGTGTGTGTAAATCCGTGGACACCAACATGAATCCTTGAGCACATGTGTGTGTGAATACATGCACACAAACACGGATTCTGCGTGCACACGTGTGTGAATTCGTGTGCACACACTTGTATACACACATGTACGTGCACACACACAAGCACACACACACGCACGTCCCCCCACGTGGGGTTGGGGGCTCACACTGGTCCCCAGTGTCTCCCACCGGCAGAGGGGACCAGCCCCACATTGTGCCCCCTCC
>NW_020958326.1:12397-15033 GCF_003031625.1 Empidonax traillii | reverse complement strand
GGGAACAAGGGGGGGTTCCCTGGGAATCTCGGCACTCAGGGAAGGGGCTCCCTTCCCCTTTCCCTCCTTTCCCATCCCCACATTCCATAAAAACCCCTCTGGGTGGATCCTGAGTGGCCTTTAGCATGGAATGGTTTGGGTGGGAAGGGATTTTCAGGATCATCCCATTCCACGTTCAGGGACAATTCCCGCTATCCCAAGGGATCCAGCCCGGCCTGGGACACTGCAGGGATCATCCAGGGGCAGCCACAGCTTCCCTGGGAATTCCAGCCCAGCCGGGAATCCCTTCCCAACCTCCCCTTTCCCAGTGGGAAGCCATTCCCTGTGTCCTTCCAGTCATTGCAGGCCCTGATCCCAAATCCCTCTCCAGCTCTCCTGGAGCCCCTGCAGGCTCTGGAAGGGGCTCCCAGCTCTCCCTGGCTCCATCCCGACCATTCCCAGCTCCGCCATTCCCGCTCACCTCCCGCAGGTCCCGGATGAGCCGCTCCTTGTCCCGCAGGATTTGCCGACCCCGTTCCCGCTGCTCCCTCAGCAGCTCCCGCAGCTCCTGCGGGATTGGGGTGTCCTCGGCCCGGGCCCACCCGGAGCTGATCTCCCCGAACTGCTCCGTGCTCCGCTGGGCTTCCCTCTCCAGCCTCTCCAGCCTGCGGGGAGCCGGGAATGCCGGCGGGAAAACCGGGAGAACCTCCGCGGTTCCCTCGGAATTCCGAGCGGCAGCGGCACAGCAGGGAATTGCCCAGGCTGGAAAAACCCTTGGACACCATCAAATCCAACCATTTATCCCCCCAAAAAGGATCATGGGATTATTTATCCTGGAAAAGCCCTTGGACACCATCAAATCCAACCATTTATCCCCCCGAAGGATCATGGGATTATTTATCCTGGAAAAGCCCTTGGACACCATCAGGTCCAACCATTTATCCCCCTGAGGGATCTTGGAATTATTTATCCTGGAAAAGCCCTTGGACACCATCAAATCCAACCCCCTGCCCTGCCCCTTCCCGGCAGATCCCAGGGAATGTCCCACCTGCTCCTCCTCTGCCGGGCCTGCTCTTCCCTCCGGCGGCATTCCCGGAGATCCGACTGCACCCGCACATCCGTCACCAGCTGCGTCCCCTGGAACAGCAGCTGGGCCAGGGCCTGCAGGGACCGGCTTGGGATTCACCAACCCAGCCCCAAATCCTCCCAATCCACGGGCTGGGAGATCCCATCCCAAGGATTCCACCCCAATTCCCAGTCCTGAGGGGTTTCTGTCCCCAGATGGGACAGTGAGGACCCCAAACAGCTCCTGGGATGGATCCAGGGGGACATTCCCGGCCTCTCCCTCACCTTCTCCGTCTCCTCAATCAGCACCAGGCTCTTCCTCTGCTCTTCCTCCTCCTCCTCCTCCTCCTCCACAGTTCCAAGGGCTGCCCTGGGTGGAAAAGAGCGGGAAGAGCCGGAGGTTTCCCATGGGAATGGTCCTGAGCCCCGGGGAGGGATTTGGGGATGGATCCTGAGCCCTGGGAATGGTCCTGAGCCCCGGGGAGGGATTTGGGGATGGATCCTGAGCCCTGGGAATGGTCCTGAGCCCCGGGGAGGGATTTGGGGATGGATCCTGAGCCCCGGGGAGGGATTTGGGGATGGATTTGGAGCCCCGGGGATGAGTTTGGAGCCCCGGGAAGGGTTTTGGGGATGTATTTTGATCCCCGGGGATGAGTTTGGGGTGGGTCCCTCACCGTGCCCGCCCCTCTGGGCTCCCCCCGCGGGTCCCGCCCCGCTCCTGCCGCTCCCAGGCCTCCCTGGCGGCCCCGCCGGGCTCGGGGCCGGGGCTGGGCTGGCGGATCTCATGGAGATCCCCGCGCTTCTGCTGCTGCTCCTGCTCCTCCTGGTTTTCCATGGATTTGCGGGGATCGGGAGCGAGGGAGGATCGGGAATGTTAGGGGGGTTATGGGGGGGGGGTAGTTACTGCGCATGCGCGCAGGGCAGGGAGCGTCTCTGGTTGCCTGGCAACGCGGCCGCCATGTTGGCGTCTCTGGTTGCCTGGCAACGCGGCCGCCATGTTGTCCACCTGTTGCCAAGCAACGGGGTGGGAGTGCCCCCCCCTCACCACCCCCCTTCCTCCTCCCGGAGTGTTCCCATCGGGAATAGCGGGAAAAACGGCACCGGGACACGGCCTGAGAGACCCCCCCGGCCCGGTGACACCTGTACAGTGGGCCCTGCACGTCCCGGGTGTGGGGGAGGAGGGGCTGGGCTGGAATTCCCAGGGAAGCTGTGGCTGCCCCTGGATGATCCCTGCAGTGTCCCAGGCCGGGTTGGATCCCCTGGGATAGCGAGAATTGTCCCTGAACATGGAATGGGATGATCCTTAAAATCCCTTCCCACCCAAACCATTCCATGATTCCATGCTAAAGGCCACTCAGGATCCACTCAGAGGGGTTTTTATGGAATGTGGGGGTGGAAGAGGTGGGAAAGGGGAAGGGAGCCCCTTCCCTGAGTGCCGAGATTCCCAGGGAACCCCCCCTTGTTCCCGGAACTCCTTCCCAGAGAGGAGTTGGGCTGGGGATGGATCCAATGTCAGGCTCTGGCTCCAGGCTGGGAGAGCTGGGAATGGCCAGGCTGGAGAAGGGAAGGATCCAGGGAGAGCTTGGAGCCCC
>NW_020958326.1:4994-7178 GCF_003031625.1 Empidonax traillii | reverse complement strand
ACTTGGACTGGGGGTTAATTTGGGAGCAGCGGGGATGGAACGGGAAGGGCACGGGAATCTCTGGACACATTCCAAGGGGGATCCCCCGCAGGGAAGGGATCCGGGGGGTGACGTGGGATGGAATGTTGAGGGGGAGTGTGTCCTGGGAGGGGCTGCAGCTTCCCGGGAATTCCCCCCGGGATTTGAGGAAGCTCCCCCAGCTTCCCTCCAGCGCTTTCCCCATTCCCACCCGCCATTCCCACCTGGCATTCCCACCCCTTCCCATTCCCAGGATCCTACCTTTCCCAGCGCCACCCGTGGAATGGTGTGTGTGGGGGGGGTACCCCCACCCATCCCTCCTCTTCCCGCTCTCCCTCCAGGAATCTGGGCACCCCAAACCCCCCTTTGGCGCCGGGATCAGGGAATTCCGGGTGTGGAAAGGCCCCTTTCCAAAGGAGGAGCATTCCCGGGAATCCCGGAGCGCCCCAGGAGCGGGAAGGTGCTTCCCGTGGGTGGGGGTGTGTGGGGGTTGTGGGGCCGCCCCGTGACCTCCCACGGGCGGGCGGGTCCCGCCGCGGCTCTTCCTGCTCCGCTTCCTCCCCGGAGGAGCCGGAGAGGCTCCCCCCGGATCCCGGGATTTTTGGGGGGGAATTCCCCCTTTCCCCCACCCGCGGAGGGGCCTCTCCGTGGAGAATCCCGCGGGCTCCTCCCGGGAAACATTCCCGGCCCATCCCGAGGCCCGCCGGGAGCCGCCGGCAGAGGAATCCCACCTGGATTCCCACCTGGATTCCCCACCTGGATTTGCCGTTCCCGGAAGCGGGAAGAAGGGAAGGAGCGTGTTTTTCCCACCCGCGGGATTCGTTCCCTCCCGGGGCCCGCAGGGCGGGAATTCCACCCTTCCCAGCAAGGTGAGAGAGCCGCTTCCCCACCCTCTGGAAAACTCCTGGAGGCTCGGGAAGAGCCGAGGGAGCGGCTGGAGGGGGTGGCGATCCCTGTTCCCGTTCCCGGACGGGCGGGAGGGCAGGGAATGCTTTCCTTGGATCCACGGGGGGGGACGTGGCGGAGTTGGGGCGCTCGGGAATTCGGGAATACGAGGGCGGATATCGGGAATCTCCCGGGAGTCGATGTTTGCCCGGCGCTGGGAATGTGGGAATGTGGGAATGTCGCGGTTCAGGAGTGAGAGGGAGCGGCCCCGGCGGGCTTTGAGGAATCCAGGAGTTCCGGGATTCCCTCGGGATGTGCCGGGAGTCCTGAGGAGCCTTGGGGAGAGTTCAGGGGTATCCAGGAATTCCGGGATTCCCTCAGGATGTACCGGGAATCCTGAGGAGCCTTGGGGAGAGTTCAGGGGTATCCAGGAATTCCGGGATTCCCTCGGGATGTGCCGAGCCAACCCGGGCTGGGTGAACCTGCCTGGAATCCGCAAGGATGATCCCACTGCTGGATCCTCCGGGATAGGGACATCCAGGGAATGCTGGAGCCCTTGTTTGGCTGGGAGTTGGGAAGGAGTTGGGAATCTCAAGGTGCCACAGGAGGTGGGAATGTCCCAGGGAGGTGACAGGGACATCCAGGGAATGTCTGACCAGGGATTGGGATGGACTTTGAGCTCTTGGAAGTGCCCCCTGGGGTGGGAATATCCCAAGGGAAGGGAATGTCCCGTGGACATCCAGGGAATGTCTGACCCTTGGCCAGGGATCGGGAAGGACTTTGGGGGGTCTGGGAAGCTTTTTCCTTGGAAAAGTTTTTCCTCCCCAGGGGCAGACGGAGCCGGGAATGTTGCGGGAGAAGCCTGGCTCTGGTGGCAAATCCCGTGGGATACCCGAGGTTCCTCCTGCAGGAGGGGGAAAAGCTGGGATAGCCGGCACAGGGATTGCTACCGCGGGGGTAGAGCTGGATTGTCCCCCCTTGGAAAATCCCTCTGGAATGCGTGTGTTTTCCTCAGGGATGGGGCTGGGCGGATGGCAGGGACGGACAGGGATGGACAGGGAAGGACAGGGATGAAAAGGGAAGGACAAGGAA
The DNA here is from genome assembly GCF_003031625.1 of Empidonax traillii. Classification (NCBI taxonomy): domain Eukaryota; kingdom Metazoa; phylum Chordata; class Aves; order Passeriformes; family Tyrannidae; genus Empidonax; species Empidonax traillii. Next base: position 5,183 of record NW_020958326.1, on the reverse strand, counting down.
GGAAAGAGATGGAAAGGGAAAGATGGGGATGGGACAAGGATGGGACAAGGAAGGAACAGGGAAGGACAGGGATGGAAAGGGAATGGAAGGGATGGAAAGGGAAGGACAGGAAAGCTCAGGGATGGAAGGGGAAGGACAGGGAAAGAAAGGGAAGGGAAGGTTTGGGAAGGGAAGGTTTGGGAAGGGAAG
>NW_020958326.1:0-3573 GCF_003031625.1 Empidonax traillii | reverse complement strand
TTTGGGAAGGGAAGGTTTGGGAAGGGAAGGGAAGGGAAGGGAAGGGAAGGGAAGGGAAGGGAAGGGAAGGGAAGGGAAGGACAAAGAAAGAAAGGGAAGGGTAAGGATGAGATAGGGATGGGATGGAAAGGGAAGGAAAGGGAAGGGACAGGGAAGGGAGAGGCATTGACAAGGAAGGGACAGGGATGGACAGGGATGGAAAGGGAAGGAAAGGGATGGGACAGGGATGGACAGGGATGGGAAGGGAAGAAAGGGATGGAAAGGGAAGCACAAGGAAGGAAAGAGATGGAAAGGGAAAGATGGGGATGGGACAAGGATGGGACAAGGAAGGGACAGGGATGGACAGGGATGGAAAGGGAAGAAAGGGATGGAAAGGGAGGGAAAGGGAGGGAAAAGAAAGGAAAGGGATGGAAAGGGAAGGACAGGAAAGGGAAGGGAAGGAAAGGGAAGGACAGGGATGGGACAGGAAAGGAAAGGGATGGACAAGGATGGGACAGGGAAGGAAAGGGATGGACAAGGATGGGACAGGAAAGGAAAGGGATGGGATGGGATGGGACAGGCAGGACAAGGATGGGACAGGGATGGGACAGGGAAGGGCAGGGACCGCCCGGGGTGTTTGGGGAAGTGGCAGCGATGAAGGAAGAGGAAGAGGAAGCGTCAGAAGCAGCTCCCGTCGGCCCCCGGGGAAACCTCCCGGGGCTTCTCCTTTTGGGCCAACAAGGAGAGAAAAAAGGGTGAGAAAAGGGCCAAAAGTGGCCAAAAATGGATTTGAAAAAGGGCTAAAAATGGGCAAAAAGAGCGGTGAGAAAGGGGGGGTAAAAAGGGGGTAAAAATGACTTAAAAGGGGCTTAAAAGGCTAAAAAAGGGCTCAAAAATGGGCCCAAAACGGGCTAAAACGGCCAAAAAAAAGGGGGGGCCAAAATGGATTAAAAAGGGCTAAAAAGGAGCCAAAAATGGCTTTAAAAGGGTTAAAAATTGTCTGATAAAGGGGCCAAGAAAGGGCCAAAAAAGGGGTAAAAATGGCTTAAAAGAGGAGATAAAAATGGCTCAAAAAGGGGCTGAAAATTATTAACGGAGTAAAAAGAGCTAAAAAGGGATAAAAAACGGCCAAAAAGGGATAAAAAGGGAATAAAAAATAGGTTAAAAAGGGCTAAAGAGGGATAAAAAGGGATAAAAAATGATAAAAAGGGGATAAAAAGGGATAAAAAAAAAAAGGATAAAAAGGGATAAAGAAAGGGATGAAAAAGGGATTTAAAAAAGGATAAAAAAAGGATAAAAAGGGGATAAAACCGGGTTAAAAACTGGATAAAAAGGGGCTTTAAAAGAGCTTAAAAATGGGATTAAAAAAAAGGTTTAAAATGGACAAAAAGAGGGATAAAAAAGGGATAAAAGGGGGATAAAAACGAGCTTAAAAAAGGGATTAAAAAGCGATAAAAAAGGGAAAAAATGGGTTAAAAGGGGATAAAAAATGGTTTTAAAAAGGGCTTAAAAAAGGGATTAAAACCAGAGGGAAAAAAAAGATAAAAACGGGCTAAAAAGGGGATAAAAACGGGATAAGAAAGGGATAAAAAAAGAGGATAAAAAAGGGATAAAAAAGGGATAAAATGGGTTAAAAGGGGACAAAAAATTGTTTTAAAAGGGCTTAAAAGATGGGATAAAAACCGATGGAAAAAAAAAAAAAAGAGGGTAAAAAGGGGCTAAAAAGGGGATAAAAAAGGGATAAAAATGGGCTAAAAAAGCAATAAAAAGGGATAAAAAAGCGATAAAAAAAGAATTTAAAAGGGGATAAAAAGGGATAAAAAAGGAATTAAAAAGGGATTAAAAAGGGATTAAAAAGGAATTAAAAAGGAATAAAAAAGGGACTAAAAAAGGAATTTAAAAAGGGATAAAAAAGGGATTAAAAATGGGATTAAAAAGGGCTTAAAAGGGGTTAAAATGGGTTAAAAGAGGATAAAAAATAGTTTTTAGAAAGGGCTTAAAAATGGGATAAAAAAGGGCTAAAAAAGGAATAAAAATGGGCAAAAAAGGGACCTAAAAAGGGGCTAAAATGGATAAAAAGGGGCTAAAAATGGATAAAAAGGGGCTAAAAATGGATGACTGGGAATGCTGAAGCATTGGGAATGCTGAATAAAACTGGGAATGCTGGAATACTGGGAATGCTGGAATACTGGGAATGCTGGATAAAACTAGGAATGCTGAAATATTGGGAAAGAGGGACACCTGGGAATGCTGGATAAAACTGGGAATGCTGAGCAGCTGGGAATGCTGGATAACTGGGAATGCTGGAATATTGGGAATACTGGATAACTGGGAATGCTGAAATATTGGGAATGCTGAAATATTGGGAATGCTGGATAACTGGGAATGCTGGATAACTGGGGATACTGAAATAATGGGAAAGATGGACAACTCGGAATGCTGAAATATTGGGAATGCTGGAATATTGGGAATGCTGGAATATTGGGAAAGCTGGATAACTGGGAATGCTGAAATATTGGGAAAGCTGGATAACTGGGAATGCTGAAATATTGGGAATGCTGAAGTATTGGGAATGCTGAAATATTGGGAATGCTGGAATAGTGGGAATGCTGAATAAGTGGGAATGCTGTATAAAACTGGGAATGCTGAGCGCCTGGGAATGCTGCAGTATTGGGAATGCTGGATAACTGGGAATGCTGGAATATTGGGAATGCTGTATAAAACTGGGAATGCTGAGCGCCTGGGAATGCTGCAGTCTTGGGAATGCTGGAGTGTTTTCCCAGTTGGAAAGGCAGGATGAGGCCACGGAGGATAAAACGGATAATTAAATGGCTGGGATATAACGGGATAACGGGATAATGGGATAATAACTGGATCAGGGTGGGCTGGGACCCGCCGGCGAAATTCCTGGTGGATTAAGAGGGATCTGTGCCGGAGCCTGGAAGTTTGGGAAGGGAGCTGAATCCCTGGGGGGAGAGAATTCCAAGCTGGATTGTTTTGCCCTGGGAAGTCATTCCCGCTCGGTGGAGCCGCGGCCGAGGGCTTGGAATTCCAGGTTGGTGCCGGGAAGGGGTTGGGAAGGAGCTGCTGGGCCCTTTCCTGGGAATTCTCTCTGCCTGGAATTCTGGGGGAGCTGGGATGGGTGGGAGAAGCTCCTGGGCGTTTTCCCGGGGATTTTTCTGCCTGGAATTCCGGGGGGATCGGGCTGAGCGGGATCGGTGTGAACACCCAGAACCCGGTGCCGTGATTCCAGCGGGTCCCACTCCACATTCCCAGCTCCTTCCCAGGGTTTTTCCTCCCCTCCAACCCCTTCTGCTTCCCTTCCCTGCTCCCGGGAAAAGCAGCAGCTCCGCGATTCCCGTGGGTTGCCTGGAAACTGGGAATTCTTAGCAACCGCTTCCAGCCCTGGGATCGCCTCTGCCGGGCCTGTCCTGGATTCCTGGGGAGCTTTCCCAGCTTTTCCTTATCCTGCAGTGGCAAAATTCCCGCTGGGAGCGGCGCTGGGTGTGGTTTTGGCTGGGAATTTTCTCCAGGGAAACCCCCGCTGTGTGTGCAGAGGGATAATGACGTCACGAAATGTTGGAGGCGGGGAGG
>NW_020958325.1:22537-23753 GCF_003031625.1 Empidonax traillii | reverse complement strand
ACCTCCCATTGCTCTGCCAACCCCCTGGGCCTGCTCTGGGCCCTGCAGGTCCTTGCCCTGCTCCCAAGGGCTCTGGGGGTGCTTCATGCTCAGGCCTTGGGCTTTAGAGCTCAGGGTGGGGATTGGGCACAACTTTGGCAGGTTTGTTGTTCTGCTGGCAGGGTCTGGTTCATGATGAGGGGAAGAGCTTTTTGGGCTGTGTCCGGATTAAAGCTTGGCTTTTCATACTTTTAATACATGTTTGGAAGTGAGGTCGACATTGGAATAGAAATAAGAGTGTGGAGTTCTGAGTTTGGGTTTGAATTTGAAGTCAGGGTGAGGTTGAGATTTGAGCAGTGGATTCCTTTTAATGGGGGGACAATACTTTTAGATTAGGGGTATAAAGAGGTTACAAAGAGGGTAAAGGTCTATCACTCAGTGTTTCAGTATCCTAATTATTCCCTGAACCTGCTTGTACCTCATCAAAATCTTTCCTCTCTATTCACCAGGCCCCTCCTTCCTTCCCCAAATATCCAATCCTTTTTGTCCCAGTTCCTCTTAATCTCCTCCAAACTTCCATCTGGGTGGGCTCAGCTTTGTGATGACCCTGTGCAACCTCATGGAATCAAAGGGGCCACTGTGGAACTGCAGGGCCTCGTGGAAAGAAAGGAACACAGGGACACTGTGAAATCTTGTGGAACCAGAGCACCATTTAACATGGGGGGCCTTGTGGAACAAAAGGAACCCTGAAACCTTTTGGAACCTGATGGAACTAGGGAGCCCTTGTGGCACTGTGGTGCCTCCTGGAAACAAAGAAACCCTGGGACACAGTGGAACCTCATGAAATGAAGGGGCCACTGTGACACTACAGGGCCTTTTTGGAGCCAAATGGACCTTGGGACACTGGGGAACCCCACGGAATCAAGGGGTCCTTGTGACACCGAGGACACCTCATGGACTCAAGGGACCACTGTGACACTCCAGGACATTCTGGAGCCAAAGGATCCCGGGGACACTGAGCAGCCTCCTGGAATCAAGGGGCCACTTGGACACTGCAGGGCCTCATGGAAACCAAACCAAATCCAGGCTTGTCCAGGTGCTGAGGGGGATTCAGAAGGGAGGCAGCAGTGATTGCTCCCTACACACCCACCACTCCAATGGGCTCTCCCTGCCCTGAAGGTTTCTGGCCATCAGGCTGTAGCTGAGGGGCTTGGGCAGGGCCATGAGGAGGGGGGAG
>NW_020958325.1:15044-16482 GCF_003031625.1 Empidonax traillii | reverse complement strand
TCAGGAGTCCCTGGGGAGGCTTTGTCAGTGCCTGCCCTCAGTGGGGCCCAGCAATGCTTCAAGGGACTGGGAGTTTGGCTTCTGACTTCTTGAGCAGCTTCTTCAATCTTCTCTCAGTACCTCAGGATGATGGACTTGTCTCTGAACACACTGTGGGACTCATTAAAATAGAGAAAAACAAATTATTTCACTTCTTTTAATTGTCTTTATGTCTTTAAGATTTCTACAGCTAATTAGAGTTGTTTTGTGGTTTAGCTAATGAGGAAGATTTTAAAGTGGAAGTCACAAAAATATAGTTTTTCTATGACAGGGAATGATTTCTACAGAGCCTTGGGATGCAAGAGGGTCAGGGTGCAAAGGATTTGGACACAAAGTAAAGGGGGCAAAAGAGATTAGTAGCACCTAATCACTGACCAACTTTGAACATTTTCAACATTCCCTTTTAACAAGGATTCAGTAGCATTTACTACAATTGAACAGGGACTGAATTATAGATTCCCAATAACAACACTCACACCACAGTCAGTTCACACCCACACCCAGGCAGAGATGTGTGGACACATCAGGATCTGGGGTTTGGCTTCTGCCTTATTGAGCAGCTTCTTCAATCTTCTCTCAGTATCTCAGGATGATGGACTTGTCTCTAAACACACTGTGGGGCTCATTAAAATACAGACAAACAATTTTTTTTTCTTTTTTTTATTGTTTTTGTTTCTAATGTCTTCAACAACTAATTGGAGTTGTTTTGTAGTTTAGTTAAAGAGGAAAATTTCAAAAGCAGCTCCCAAAGAATTTTTTTTTTTTTTTTTATGAAAAGGAATGATTTACACAGAGCCTTGGGATGCAAGAGGGTCAGGGTGCAAAGGGTCTGGATCCAAAGATAAGGGGGCAAAAGACATTATTAGCATTTAATCATTGACCAATTTAACAGTTATCAAGGGACTCAGTAGCATTTACTACAATTGAACAGAGACTGAATTATAGATTCACAATAACAACACTCACACCACAGTCCATTCACACTGATATATCAGATCTTTTTGGGTTTTTTACCTTTTGTAGATTTTAGAACTAGTTGTGTAGTGAATATATTTTAATGTAGCTGTATTATATCCCCTACACTTAACAGAGTATTTACACATACCCAACCCTACTACCCCATTCCATATGAATCTTTCTATACTCCATTTTTAGTCTTCTTTTCAAGGTAGAATTGTAGAAAAACATCCCAAGGCCTGGACCAGAAGACATCACCCAGACACAGTGACCTTCTAGGCACAACTCTTTAGGAACTCCCAGGATTGTGTGTGCTGTGAAGAAGATGAAGATGAGGAAGAAGGGGTCCCAAAGACACCAAACCCAGTTCCTGAAGGGGTGTGTCAGGGGGCAGAATGGGGCAGAACCAGGGCTGCATAAACCTGGGATTGGATGGACCTTA
>NW_020958325.1:13596-15023 GCF_003031625.1 Empidonax traillii | reverse complement strand
GGCTTCAAGGGCCTGCAGGATTTTCAGAGCAATTGGGGGTTTGCTTTTGGTTTTGCATCTCTGAGAGGTTTGTGCAGCCATGGCCTCCAATTATCTGCTGTAATGAGTCCCTTGAGAGCCCCAGACAGTGACAACCCTCAGTGGGTCATTAATGCTTCAAGGCACTCAGGGTTTATTAAAACACTTCTTCTTGACATTGAGTCTCTGAAAGGTCAGTGCAATCATGGCCTCCAAAAATCTGCTTTAATTAGTCCCCTGGGATTCTCAGTCAGTTGTGACAGTCACTGTAGCTCATAAATGTTTCAAGGCACTCAAGGTAAATTTGTTAAGACACTTCTTTTTGACACTGAGTCTTTGAGAGGTTTGTTCAGTCCTGGCCTCCAATTATCTGCTCTAATGAGTCCCTTGAGAGCCTTTGTCAGGAATGGCCCTCAGTGGGGCTTGTTAAAGCTTCAAGGTGCTACAGGTTTGTTAAGGTACTTTGCCATTTCCTTTGACTCTGAGTTTTGAAGAGGTTTGTGCAATCATGGCCTGAAATTATCTACTTTAATTAGTCCCTGGAGAGACTTTGTCAGTAGTGACACTCAGTGGGGCTCATTAATACTTCAAGGTACTCAAGGGTTTTGAAGGAACTTTCTTTTTTCATTTTGAAAGTGAGTCTTTGAGAGGTTTGTTCATTCATGGCCTCCAATTATCTGTTCTAAAGAGTCCCCTGGGGTTTTCAATCAGTTGTGACACTCAGTGGGGCTCATTGATGCTTCAAGGAACTCAAGGTAAATTTCTTAAGACACTTTTTGACACTGAGTCATTGAGAGGTTTGTTCAGTCCTGGCCTCCAATTATCTGCTCTAAGGAGTCCCTTGAGAGCCTTTGTCAGGAATGGCCCTCAGTGGGGCTTGTTAAACCTTCAAGGTACTACGGGTTTGTTAAGGTACTTTGCCTTTTCTTTTGATTCTGAGTTTTGAAGAGGTTTGTGCAATCATGGCCTCCAATTCTCTGCTTTAATTAGTCCCTGGAGAGACTTTTTCAGTAGTGACACTCAGTGGGGCTCATTAATGCTCCAAGGTACTCAAGGGTTTTGAAGGAACTTTTCCTTTTGAAAGTGAGTCTTTGAGAGGTTTGTTCAATCATTGCCTCAAATTCTTGTCTCCACTGAGTCCGTGAGGAGCCTGTTTTGGAAATGGCCCTCAGGGGGACCCATTAATGCTTCCAGATACTTTGGGTTTTCCTTCTGACTTACCCTTATGGACAGGTTTGTACAATCTCCCCTCAGTCCCTGAGGTTCAAGGACTCAGCACCAAAAGCCCCCCGGGGCTCCCTCAGATAAAGCAAGTCCTGACAAACCATGGCCCTTCCTGTGATTTCCCTCTGGTCTGGACAGTAAATTAGGAATGTTGTCTCATGGAATCAGGGGACCATTGTGACACT
>NW_020958325.1:9041-10465 GCF_003031625.1 Empidonax traillii | reverse complement strand
TCTCCCTACATGGCTCCCTAATTTCAACTGCCACCAATTTCAACTGCTCCTAATTTCAACTGTGCCACCAACCTTCTCTTCCGTTTTCTTAAATATGTAATTAGCAAAGGCGTTACTAAAGTTTTGATTGGCTTTTTTCTATGGAAATTCACCTGGACAAAACCATCCTCAGCCCCAGGGGCTGGCTGGTGGGCAAGACCACGACAACAGGGGACTGGTGACAACAAAGGGACACCCATGATGTCACAGAGATATCAGTGAAGTCAAAGTCATCTCGTGACATCACAGGGACATCAGTGACCTCACGGGGACATGGTGCCACCTCTGGGGACATTAGTGACATCACAGAGACAGCAGTGACATTATCGGTGACACTGGTGATGCCACAGGGGATAGTGATGACATCACAGAGACGGCAGTGACATCACTGGGAACATTGTTGACATCACAGAGGACAGTGATGACACCACAGAGACACAAGTGACATCAACAGAGGCATCTGTGACATCCCAGCTGAGATCAGTGATTTCACAAGGCAAGGGGTGACGTCACGGTGTCACACCAGTGACATTATCGGTGACACTGGTGACATCACAGGGGAAAGGGGTGACATCACTGAGTTCAAGTGACCTCATAGGGGACTGTTGGCAACAAAGGGACAGTCGTGATGCCACAGGACTATCGGTGACATCACAGGGGACCGTGGCAACATCACAAAGACATCAGTGACATCATCGAGGAAGCTGGTGACATCACAGGGGACAGTGGTGACATCACTGAGACAGCAGGGACATCATTGGGGACCAGTGACATCAGAGTGAAAACAGAGGGACAGCAGTGATGTCACAGGGATATCGGTGACATCAAAAGGGTCTGGTCACATCACAGGGACATGGTGGCACTGCTGGGGACAGTGATGATATCACAGTGACAGCAGTGGCATTATTGGGGAGCAGTGACATCACAGGAGAACATTGACAACAAAGGGAGAGCTGTGATGTCACTGGGACATCGAAAAATTCACAAGGAGAGGGTTGACATCATAGAGACACCAGTGACATCACCAGGGACAGTGGTGACATCACAGGGACACCAGAGAAATCATTGGGGACCAGTGACATCACAGGGGACCAGTGACAAAAAAGGAAAGCCCTGATATCACAGGGAAATCAGTGACCTCAGGGGGACATGGAGTCACCACTGGGGACAGTGGTGACATCACAGAGACAGCAGTGACATCCTTGGAAACCAGTGACATAACAGGGGACTGGTGACAACATTGGGAAAGCCGTGATGTCACAGGGACATCGGTGACATCACAGGGACATCTGTGACATCACAGGGGACATCAGTGACTGCACAAGGCCAGGGGTGACATCACAGACACCAGTGCTATTATCAGTGTCACTGGTGACATCATAGGG
>NW_020958325.1:4839-6753 GCF_003031625.1 Empidonax traillii | reverse complement strand
CTGAACTGCAATAGTCAGTCTGAGTCCCTGTGGGAGGCAACGTGAAATATATTCAGTGGAAATGTCAATCATAGAGGAGAAACAGATGTAGCAGAAGAAAACTCCTGGAGCCAACACAGAGAACTTTTGACAGAATTGCGGGGAAAATCCTCTCTGCTTTCCATCTCGCCATGATGGAATTGCTGTGCTTGGAGTCCAGGTGCAGCACGCAGCAAAGAACCGTGCGGCACGCAGGCAGTCAGGAGGCAAAGAGGGTTTATTCAAGTTTCCCGTGGCTAATAATGATGCTGGAAGGAAGGGAAGGTCTTGGCTACTTGGCCAGCCAACGAGAGGGACCAGGAGGGTAATACCCAGTAAGAACCAAGGAACCAGGAAGAGGCAGGGGAGAAAACCAAGGGGGTTAGGATAGGGGCGTGGTCTGGCTCTGGGGGCAGGACAGGAATGGCGCCGCACAGAGCCGGCCACGTGGGGATGGGGCAGGGCAGAGAGGTCAATTGTACATAGAATAGGGTGGCCTGGGACAATAAATTCGCAATATGAAGTTTTCTGTGCTGACTTCAGGAGTTTCTTTTAGCTGCATCTGTTTCTCCTCTATGATTGATGTTTCCACTGCATATATTCCACGTTGTCTCCCACAGGTTATCATCTCCTGTTTCCCCATCCCAAGGCAGGATCGGGCCCTTCCCCCTGTTGAACTTCCCATGGTTGGAGATTCCCAGCCCTGGGATCTGTCCAGGTGTCCCTGCAGGGCCTCCCTGCCCTCGAGGGACTCAGCAGCTCCTCCCAGCTTTGTGTCATCTCCAGACTTGCTCAGTGTCCCTTCCAGGGCCGTGTCCAAGTCACCGATGGAGATGTTGCAGAGCACAGGGTCTGGGATGGAGCAACTGGGATCATACTGGGAGTGACTGGGATTATAGTGGGACTGACTGGGATCATACTGTATGGGACTGGAAGCATACTGGGGGTGGCTGGGATCACACTGGGATCCTACTGGAGAGACTGGGATTACAGGAGTGTGAATGGAACCTTACTGGGAGTTACTGGAAGTTCCTGGGCATACCCTTGGAGCCAACTGGGGGCACACTGGGAGCAACTGGAAGATACTGGAACCATGCTGGGGGGGGACTGAGACTACAGCTGGGACAACTGGGATCACAGTTTGGGCTACTGGGAGCAACTGAGGAAATTTGGGATCATCTGGAATCAACTGGGAGTAACTGGGAATGACTGGGTATATGCTGGATGAAACCAGGATATCCTGGGAGTGACTGGGATCATAGGGGGGGTAACTGTAGCAAGGCAAAGGTGAGAACAAGAAAAGGAAGGCCTGGGAAATTTCTGGATGGCCTTGTCCTGTTTCTCTAAAGCCTTGGTTTAGGGTGCAGGGACGGGGCTGAGCTCGTGGGGGGAGTGTGGGGTAAGTGCAGACTCCCAGGTCTGGGTGTGGGGGGTGTGATGGGCCGGCCTGGGTGTGATTGAGGAGTGACTGCAGCTGTTCTGCCTTGAGTGGCTTAACCACTGCCAGTGGGAGGGGAATGAGATAAAACCCTGGACCAGGAGCAGTGCAGTGATTGCTGTCCATCCAGCCAGGAGTCACAGGTAACTGAATCGGGCACTTTTCCAGAGGTTTCCAGTTTTTCCATAGTTTTCTCTGTTAGTTGCCTGCAGATGAACCCCAACCCTTTGTGCCACTGGGTTCAGATGGGATGGCTTTGGATCGTGCTCTGTTTTGTCATCAGTTGAAGGCTGGAGCGCCAGAGGAGGCTCAGGATGAACAGTTGTGTGAGAGGTCCTGGCTCCTGAAGAACACATTGCATTGCCTTGGCTTGCTCCTTTCTCCAGTGCTGCTTTCCTTGGCTGTTTCCAAAAAAAGCAAAAAAGAGAAAAAAAAAGAAAGAAAACAGGAAAAAAAAA
>NW_020958325.1:0-1496 GCF_003031625.1 Empidonax traillii | reverse complement strand
TTAATTTTGCTCAAGGGCATATTCAAATCTGAAGTTCTTTCTGCAACATTTAAGCAGATTGTAACAGGGGACAATGGAAAAGTGGGAGGAACAGAGAGAAAGGGTGGAAAAGAGAGGGTGGTCTGCCAGGTCCAATGATCCCATGGGGGTCTTTGGGCCCAAAAGCGCTGGGAAAGCAGGGTGGTCCCCCTGAGCTCCCAAATTACTGTGGGGTGCTGGGGCTGCTGGATACAATCTCAGCCTTGGGTTATGCCAACACTTTAGGTTTAGAGGAATTACAGAGGTGGGACTGAACTACTTTTGTCCTCCAAATTTTAAGGATGGCAAATCACATCTATTGATAGAAACAAATTATTTAGAGTTACAAATGATCAGGCAAAAGATCTTCATCACAATTATTTACTGCACAATAGAAACACTAAAACTACCAGTAGGACAGCATAAGATAGGACAGTGCTCTACACTAAAGCAATTGTTGAAGCAATTCTACTCCAGCTGGCACCAAAGCAAGAATTATGAGTTAGAGATGGATGGAACTCCCCCAGACCAACGCTCGTGGGGAGATCTCTGCTCTCAACCTCCAGCAGTGACTTTGGGGGGTCCCAGCCAAGGCAGGAATCTCCACACACCCCCCAAGAAGGGTTCTGTTGGCACAACCTGCCCCTGGCAAAGGGGACTGGCCCTTTCTAGTAGAAAGGGATGGACTGACAGTCACTGGACTCCAGGGGTTGCCTCACCATCAGGGGGGGCATTCGGGGTGGGAGCAGCGGCCAAAGCTCTTCCAGCAGTCGGGGCACTCGTGGGGGCTTCCCTTACTGGTGGGTTCGTTTGTGTTTGGTCAAGGCAGAGCTGTCGCTGAAGCTCTTCCCACACTCCCCACACTTGTAGGGCTTCTCCCCGGTGTGGATGCGCCGATGGGTGATGAGGTTGCCATTCTGGTTGAAGCTCTTCCCACAGTCGGTGCAGCGGAAGGGCCTCTCCCCCGTGTGTATCCGCTGGTGCTTGACGAGAGCTGAGCTGGTCTGAAACCTCTTCCCACATTCCCCACACGTGTAGGGCCGTTCCCCTGTGTGGATGCGCTGGTGGGTGCAGAGGGTGGAGCTTTGCCTGAAGCTCTTCCCACATTCCCTACACTTGAAGGGTCGTTCCCCAGTGTGGGTGAGCTGGTGTCGGATCAGGTTGGAGCTGCAGCTGAAGCTCCTCCCACATTCCCTACATGTGTAGGGCCGTGCCCCAGTGTGGATGTGCAGGTGCCTGACGAGGTCGCGGCTCTTCTTGAAGCTCTTCCCACATTCCCAGCACCTGAAGGGCTTCTCCCTGCTGGGAGGCTGCTCAGGGACCACCAGCTCGGAGCTCCGGCTCAAGCTCCGGCTGCCTTCCCGGCACAGGACGGCTCTTTCCTCCTCACAGCTCCCTGGGCTGGCTTTGCAGCCCCTCCTCCGGGGGCATCTCCGGCCCTTTTCCTCCCCGCTGCCTTCCTGCGCCGGGGAGCCCTT
>NW_020958324.1:21910-26243 GCF_003031625.1 Empidonax traillii | reverse complement strand
TGTGGGGGGGGGCACAGCATCCCCATCACCCCCCCCTCACCTGGATCTGCAGGGTGGGGAGAGCCAAGATGGGGTGGTGACACCCCAAAACACCTCAGAGGGCTGGTGGGACCCCAAAACACCTCAGTGGGTTGGTAGGAACCCCAAAGCCCCTCATCCCCCCCCACTTGCCCCGCTGTGGAGGACGGGGGCAGCCAAAACAGGGTGGGGAGACCCCATAAACACCCCCAAACCTCCCCCGCCCAGCCCACCCACCCCGGGACGGGGTCCTACCGGACACGGAGACCCTCATGACGGCCTCCAGCGGGCGGTTGTTGTCCAGGGCGGGGCTGAGCCGCAGCTCCCCGCTCTGGGGGTCCAGCAGCAGCAGGTTGAGCTCGTTGCCCTGCTCGAAGGCGTAGGTGAGGCGGTCGGACACGTCGGGGTCGTGGGCCGGGATGCGGCCGATGACGCCGCCGGGGAAGCTCCCGGAGCGGTTGGTGATGTAGTTGTTGAAGAGGATCTCGAAGTTCTTCAGCTGGGGGCTGTTGTCGTTGGCGTCGCGCAGCCGCACGTGCACGGTGGCCCGGCTGACCAGCGGCGCCGACGTGGCCTGCACCACCATCACGTACTCGGCCTTGGCCTCGTAGTCCAGGTCGGCCAGCGCCGTGAGCTCCCCGGAGAAGATGTCCAGCTGGAAGACCTCCGGGATGTTGCCCTCCACGATCTGGTACATGATCTGGGCGTTGGTGCCCTCGTCGGGGTCGGTGGCCGTGATCCGGGCCACCACCAGCCCGATGGGGCTGTTCTCCTCCACGAAGATGTCGAACTCGTCGCGCTCGAAGACGGGCGGGTTGTCGTTGACGTCCAGCACCGTCACCTGGATCTCCACTGGCGTGCGCCGCGCCGGCAGCCCCTTGTCCACGGCGAAGGCCCGCAGGGAGTAGAGCGGCACGTTCTCCCGGTCCAGGCGGCGCAGGGTGCGGACGATGCCCGAGGTGGACTCGATGATGAAGTCGCCGTCGCCGTCGTCGCCCCCCTGGAAGGTGTAGAAGACCCTGCCGTTGAGGCCGGAGTCACGGTCGGTGGCGGAGACCTGCAGGACGCTGGTGAAGGCGGGGACGTCCTCGTAGACGGAGCCCTGGTAGGAGTGGCGGAGGAACTGGGGCGCGTTGTCGTTGACGTCGCTCACCAGGATCTCCAGGTAGGTGGTGTCGGATTTCTGGGGGATGCCGTTGTCCCGCGCCGTGATGGCCAAGGTGTAGGACACCTGGTCCTCGTAGTCCAGCTCCATCTGCGTGGTGACGGCGCCGGTGTCGGCGGCGATGCGGAACTGGGGGATGCTGTCCTCCATCAGGTAGGTGATGCGGGCGTTCTCGCCGGTGTCCTCGTCGGTGGCGCTGATCACCACCACCGTGGTGCCCACCGGCCGGTCCTCGTTGACATTGACGGTGTAGTGGGAGCTCTGGAACACGGGCCGGTGGGTGTTGGCGTCGGTGACGTTGACGACCACCAGGGCGGTGTCCTGGCGGGTGCCGTCGGACGCGGCCACGGTGAGCAGGTACTGCCGCTCCAGCTTGTAGTCCAGGGGCAGGGCGAGTGAGATGAGTCCCCCGCCGCTCTGGCTGGTGATGGAGAAGCGGTTGCGGGTGTTGCCGCCCGAGATCTGGTAGGTGATGACGCTGTTGGCGTCGCGGTCGACGGCGGACACGGTGAGGACGCTCGTCCCCACCGCCGCGTCCTCATTGAGGCGGGCGCCGTACTCCCTGCGGGTGAACTCGGGGCTGTTGTCATTGACGTCCAGGACGGTGACGCTGACACTGGCCGTGGAGGCCATGGGGGGCGTGCCCTGGTCCTGCGCCTCCACGCTGAAGCTGTAGAAGTCCACGGCCTCCCGGTCCAGCTCGGAGGCCACCACGATCCAGCCGGTGCCGTTGTTGATGGCGAAGGGGAAGCCGGCGCCGGTGTCCAACAGGGTGTAAACCAGGCGGCCATTGTCCCCCGAGTCGGCGTCGATGGCCTGCACGTGGATGACGGAGTAGCCCACGGGCACGTTCTCCAGCACGGTGGCCTGAAAGGGCGTGCTGACAAAGATGGGGGCGTTGTCGTTGACGTCCAGCACCTGCACGGTGACCAGGCCGCTGATGTTGGACAGGGGCGGGCGGCCGCCGTCCTGCGCCCGGATGCGCAGCGTGAACTCCTTGGTGACCTCGAAGTCCAGGGGGGTGACGACGTCCAGGGCGCCCGTCTGGGCGTCGATGTAGAAGTGGCCGCGGGTGTTGCCGCTGACGATGCTGTAGTGCACCAGGGCGTTGCTGCCCTTGTCGCGGTCGGTGGCCGTCACCCGCAGCACGGCCGCGTTGGGCGCCACGTCCTCGGGCACCTGCGCCACGTAGCGCCGCTCGCTGAACTGTGGCGCGTTGTCGTTGTCGTCCTCCACGGCGATGCGCACGGTGGCCGTGGCGCTGCGGGGCTCCTGGCCCTGGTCAGCCGCCTCCACCAGCAGCTCGAAGGCCTCCACGGCCTCCCGGTCCACGGGGCCGCGCGTGCGGATCACGCCGGAGCGGGGGTCGATCTCGAAGACCTCGTTGGCGCCGCCGGCGTTGAGGAGCCGGTAGAGCACGTTGGCGTTGGGCCCGGCGTCGCCATCGGTGGCCCGCACGGTCAGCACCTCGTAGCCCACCTCCAGGTTCTCCCGCACGCTCTCGCGGTACTCGGGCTGCTCGAAGGCCGGGTCGTGGTCGTTGGCGTCGCTCACGGTGACGGTGAGCGTGGCCATGGCGCTGCGCCGCGGCGTGCCGTGGTCGGCCGCCGTCACGCGGAACACGTGGGTGCTCTTGCTCTCGCGGTCCAGCGGCGCCGCCGTGGTGACGGCGCCGGTCACGGGGTCCACGGCGAACAGGGCGTCGGAGCGGCTGTCGAAGAGCGCGGCCATCGAGTAGAGCAGCCGCCCCGCCTCGCCCTCGTCGGGGTCCTGTGCCGTCACCCGCGTCACCGGCGTCCCCGCCGGCCGGTTCTCCTCCACCGTGGCCTGGTAGCTGGAGGGCTGGAACTGCGGCGCCGTGTTGGGGCTCCGGCGGGGGCGGAGCATGGGGGGTCGGGGGGCTTCCATAGGCTGGGGGTCCCCAGTGTCCCCGGAGGCCGTCGTGTCCCCTGTGCTGCTGGTGTCCCTGGTGTGCCCAGTATTCCCAGTGTTCCTGGTGTCCCTAGGGATTTTGGTGTCCCCAGTGTGTCCAGTATTCCCAGTGTTCCCGGGGACTTCCCTGGTGCTCTCAGTGTCCCTGGGGACTTTCCCAGGCTCCCCATTATATCCAGTGTCCCTGCTGCTCCTGGGGACTTTCCCGGTGCTTCCAGTGTCTCTCCCAGTCTCCCCAGTGTGCCCAGTATTCCTGCTGTCCCTGAGGACTGGGGTGCTCCCAGTGCCCCCAGCCCCCCCAGTGCTCAGCCCAGCCCCGGTGTTCCCGGTGTGTCCGGTATCCCCGGCGCTCCCGCTGTCCCTGGGGCCATGGGTGCTCCCGGTGCCTCCAGTTCCTCCGGTATCCCCGGTGCCTGCAGGAGCGTCCCTGGCGCCTGCAGCGTCCCCAGCGCCTCCAGGGCTCCTGCTGGCTCCGGCGTTCCCGGCGGCTTCAGTGACGCCGGTGCTGGCGGTGCCTCTGACGCCCGCGGTGCCGCCGGTGCTTCGGGACCCCCCAACGCCGCTGCCGCCGCCGCCGGTGCCCGGTGCGGTCCCATGGCCGGGTGCGGGCCCGGCGCCGCCGCCGCTGTCCCCGGTGCTCGGCGGGGGCCGCGCAGAGCCGCCGCTGTCCCCGGTGCCGCCGGAGCCGCCGCTGTCCCCGGTGCCGCCGCGGCGGGGCTGGAGCGGTGCCGGGAGAGCGCCGGGAAGGCGGGGGCGGATCCCGGTGCCCCTCCCGCTGCCGATGCCGGTGCTGGTCCCGGTGGAGGAGCCGATGCCGGTTCCGGTGGCGCTCCCGGAGCCAGCGGCGATGCCGGTACCGGTGCCGCTCCCGCTGCCGGTGGCGGAGCCGGTGCCGGTGGCGGAGCCGATGCCGGTGGCGCTCCCGGTGCCGGTGTCGATGCCGGTGTCGGCGGCGATGCCGGCGGCGATGGCGATGCCGGTGTTGGGTCCCGGTGCGGGCGGCGGCAGCAGCAGCAGCAGCAGCAGCGGGAGCAGCGGCAGCGCGGCCCGGCGGGCGGGCGGAGGGCCCATGGCCGCTGCCCCCCCCGTGCCCCCCCGGTGCCGGTGCCGGTGCCCGCAGCGCCCCGCGCCGCCGCCTGCGCCCCGCCCGCGCCCGCGCGCGCCCGCCGGGGCGGGGCCGCCGCTGCACCGGCCCCGCCGCGCTTAAAGGAGCCGCCG
>NW_020958324.1:15405-19679 GCF_003031625.1 Empidonax traillii | reverse complement strand
TGAAATCTTGGAATGGGGGGGTCAGGAAATTCTAGGATGGGGGGGTCTCAGGGCCATGAAATTCTGGGATGGGGTCTCAGGGGTATGAAATCCTGGGATGGGGGTCTCAGGGGTATGAAATCCCGGGATGGGGTCTCAGGGGTATGAAACCCCGGGATGGGGTCTTGGGGGGGTCTCAGGGCCCATGAAATCCCGGGATGGGCTCTCAGGGGTAAGAAATCCCAGGACAGGGTCTCAGGGGGTTACCTGGGGGCATGAATTCGCGCAGCCTCTCGGGCACCAGGATGCCCTCGGGGGTCTGGTGGTTCTCCAGGATGGCGCAGATGGTGCGGGTGGTGGCACACATGGTGGCGTTCAGCATGTGCACGAACTCCACCTGGGGGAGGGGGGGTTGGGGTGAGATTTTGGGGTCCCCTTGGGTGGGGTCTGTGTGTTCAGGGAAGGGAAACGGGGGAACCCAAGCCCTGAGAGTCAGAAATATCCCAATTATTAAGGTGCTTCTGGGCACTTTATGGATTTTAGGATGGAGCTTTGAACTGAAAACTTTGGCCCCACGTTCCAAAATGTGGCTCATTTTTGGGTTCAGGTGAGAGTTTTTAGCCAGCCAGGAGACATCGACTCTGAAGGGACTGTTGTGGGTGTTCCTCCAAAGAGGGGGAAAAATTATTATATTTTGTTATGTATTTGCATAGTGTAGTTAAATTCTATATTTTTAATACATTTTTATACATTTTATATACATTTTTATATATTACATATTTATATATTTTATATATTTTATATATAATATATTTTATACAAGAAATATATGTTGTACATATTTTATATATAAAATATATTTTATATAAATTTTATATATTGTATATGTATTTACTTCAATATTAACCTATTATTCTGTTTTATAGATTATATTTCATATATTTTACACATTAATATATTCTTATAGACATATATTGTTCATATATTGGTCTATATATTATTATAGTCTATATAATATTATATTTTTATATTACATTTTAGATATGTTATATATTATATATGATACATTTTAATATATTTATTTATGTATATATTTTCATGTATTATTATATATTTCATAATTATATATTATATAAATTTATATATTTATAGATTAAATGTATTCATATATTATACATTTTATATATTCACATATATTATCAATATATTGTATATATTTTATATATATATTTTTACACCATATTTTATATATTTATATATTATATATTTACATATAATATATTAATTTACTTTTATTTATAAATTAATTACTGCTAGCATATTTGTATATATTTTTATATTATATTTTATACCTTGTATTTGATATATTTTATATATTTATTATAAATTTTATATATTTTATATACTTATATACTACTCATATATAAGAATATATTTTATATATTCCTACATTTTATATATTTTCTATGTTATCTATTGTACACACATTTGATAACACCCCCCAGCCCAGCTCAGACTGGGACTCTGAGACAGAAACGAAGGAGTCTGGGGGCAAAACTGGGGAAAACTTGAAGAAGTTTGGGGAAAACCCAGAGAAACTTTTGGGGGAAATTTGAAAACATTTGTGGGAGTTTGGGGAAAACTTTAGAAAATTAGGGAAACTGGGTGAAATCAGAAGACAGAGGAAGTTTGGGAGAAAAATGAGGAAATTTGGGGGAATTCCGGGTTGGATTTCGATTGGAATGTTGTGGAGGGGCCGGATTTTGATCCAAGTGTTGGGGATTGACTGGATCTTGACTGGAGTGTTGTGGAGGGGCTGGATTTTGACTGGAGCATTCTGGATTGATTGGATCTTGATTTAAATGTTCTGGATTAACTGGATTTTGATTTAAGTGTTGTGGATGGGTTGGATCCTGGCTGGAGTGCTGTAGATCAATTGGATCCCCTCTCCAATACCATGGATCAGCTGGATCCAATACCATGGAGCAGCGGGATCCCCCTCCAGTGCCATGGATCAGCCGGATCCCCCCCTGCTGCCCCTTCCCCCATGGATCAGCCAGATCCCCCCCTGCCGCCCCTCCCCAGGCCGTGGATCAGCCGGATCCCTCCCCAGGCCGTGGATCAGCCGGATCCCTCCCCAGGCCGTGGATCAGCCGGATCCCTCCCCAGGCCATGGATCAGCCGGATCCCTCCCCAGGCCATGGATCAGCCGGATCCCCTCCAGCCCCATTCCCGCTCACCTTGTCCATCATTTTGCGGGTCTGGCCGTAGCGGATCCGCAGCCGCCGGGCCTGGTAGTCGGTGCAGTTGGAGCAGGACACGAGCTCCCGGAAGGCTCCGGAGCCGGGGAACCAGGCCTCGAGATCCAGCTTCTTGCTGGCTGCGTGGTTCAGGGAGCCTGGGACGGCACGGACACCGCTCAGCTGGGATGGGAGACGGGGGGAGGGA
Organism: Empidonax traillii; assembly: GCF_003031625.1. Taxonomy (NCBI): domain Eukaryota; kingdom Metazoa; phylum Chordata; class Aves; order Passeriformes; family Tyrannidae; genus Empidonax; species Empidonax traillii. Next base: position 17,252 of record NW_020958324.1, on the reverse strand, counting down.
GCCAGGGGATGGGGGATGCCATGGGATGGGGGATCCATAGGGTGAGGGATTTCAGTGGGGTGATTCCATGGGATGAGGGATTCATGGGATGAAGGATCCATGGGATGAAGGATTCCCTGGGATGAGGGATTTAATGGGGTGAGGCATCCATAGGGACGAGGGATTTCATGGGATGAAGGATCCATGGGGATGAGGGATTTCAATGGGATAAGGGATTTCAATGGGGTGATGGATCCATGGGGATGAGAGATTCCATGGGGTGAAGGATCCATGATGCCATGAGGGGATGCCATGAGGTGGGGGATCCATGGGGTGAGAGATTCCATGGGATTGGAGAGTCCATGGGATGAGGGATTTCAATGGGGTGAGGGATTCCATGGGATTAGGGATTCCATGGGATTAGGGATTCCATGGGGTGAGGGATCCATAGGGATGAAGGATCCATGGGATGGGGGATTCCATGGGATTAGGGATTCCATGGTGTGATTCCATGGGGTGAGGGATCCATAGGGATGAAGGATCCATGGGGATGAGGGGTCCCATGGGATGAGGGATCCATGGGGTGAGGAATGCCGGGACACAGGGAATGGCGGGATGGGGACAGGAATTCCAGGACACAGGGAACGTACCTGAGACGATGTTGACGATGTGGTAGGGGATTCCCAGGGACTGGTAGAATTCCTCGGCCGTGGAAATCATCTCCTCAAACAGCTCCCAGGACTTGTTGTCGTGGGGGGAGGAGTAAACGAACTGCTCGATCTGCGGGAGAGGGGAACGCTGGGGACACCCGGAATTCCCAGTGGGAATGGCTGGTGACACCGGGGACACCTCAAATTCCCACTGAAATCCTGCAGTGACATGGGGTACACCCCAAATTCCCAGCAGGAACCCCCCCAAATTCCCACTGGAGCCCCCCCATAACTCCAACCCCCCAAATTCTCCTGGGAATCCCGTGGTGACCCCATCACAACCCCTGATCCCCCTGGGAATTCTATGTGACCCCAAACCCCCTGAATCCTCTGGGAATCCTGTGGTGACCCCAAACACCCCCTAAACCCCCCAGGATTCCTGTGGTGACCCCAAACACCCCCTGAGAATCCCATGGTGATGCCAAACACCCCTCAGTCCCTCTGGTAATCCCCTGGTGACCCGAACCCCCTGAATCCCTCTGGGAAACCTGTGGTGACCCCAAACACCCCTCAGGAGTCCCCTGGTGACCCCAAACACCCCCTGAGAATCCCATGGTGATGCCAAACACCCCCTGAGTCCCCTGGTGATTCCATCACCCCCCGATCCCTCTGGGAATCCCTTGGTGACTTCCATCACCCCTCAGGAATCCCCTGGTAACCCCAAACACCCCTCAGGAATGCCATGGTGACCCCAAACACCCCTTGATCTCTCTGGGAATCCCCTAGTGACTCCAAACACCCCTCAGGAATCCCGTGGTGACCCCAAACACCCTCAGGAACCCCCTGGCGATCCCATCACCCCTCAGGAATCCCGTGGTGATGCCAAACACCCCCTGAACCCCCTGGTGATTCCATCACCCCCCCGATCCCTCTGGAAATCCCGTGGTGACCCCAAACACCCCCTGAATCCCCCTGGTAATCCCCTAGTGATCCCGTCACCCCTCAGGAATGCCGTGGTGACCCCAAACACCCCCCGAATCCCCTGGTGATCCCAAACACCCCCTAAACCCCCCAGGAACCACCCCACGGTGCCCCCGGGCCCCCCATCCCGCCGTCACCTTCTCGAACTGGTGGACGCGGAAGATGCCGCGCGTGTCGCGGCCGTGGGACCCGACCTCCTGCCGGAAGCAGGTGCTGATGCCGGCGTAGCGCAGGGGC
>NW_020958324.1:11219-15116 GCF_003031625.1 Empidonax traillii | reverse complement strand
CCCCTGGTGATCCCAAACACCCCCTAAACCCCCCAGGAACCACCCCACGGTGCCCCCGGGCCCCCCATCCCGCCGTCACCTTCTCGAACTGGTGGACGCGGAAGATGCCGCGCGTGTCGCGGCCGTGGGACCCGACCTCCTGCCGGAAGCAGGTGCTGATGCCGGCGTAGCGCAGGGGCAGCTGCTCGGGGCGCAGCCACTCGTCGCGGTGCAGGGCGGCGATGGGCTGCTCCGACGTGGCGATCAGGTACTTCTCCTCCACGGAGCTGTCCTCGGCACGCTCGCTGCCCTTCCCGATCACCTGCGGGCACGGGGACGGGGACGGCGGTGACACCACCCGGAGCGTGGGGGGGTGGGGGGAGATGTTGGGTTGTCAACCCCGGGACTGGGGGATCAGAGGGTTGGGGGTGGGGAGGAGGTGCCCAGGTCAGCCATGGGGGTGGAGATGAGAGATGAGAGATGATGAGACACCCCCCTGGCACCTCGTGGACATCACGGCATGGCACCCGAGGAGATGGACCCCAAAGATCAGCCACCTCCTTGTCACCTCGTGGCCATCGCCAAAACATGTCACCCGTGGAGATGGACCCCAGAAATGAGACAATGACACCTCCTGGCACCTCGTGGACATCACAACGTGTCACCAGAGGAGATGGAGACAAGAGAGGGGCCCCTTCATCACCAAAACGTGTCACCCACGGAGGTGGCCCCAAAGACCAGCCACCCCCTTGTCACTTCATCACCAAAAGGTGTCACCTCTGGAGATGGACCCCAGGGAGGACCCCCCTCCCTGTCATCTGATGGACATCACAAGGTGTCACCCGTGGAGGTGGAGCTAAGAGAGGAGCCCCTTCATCACCAAAAGGTGTCACCCACAGAGATGGACCCCAGATGTGCCACCTCGCTGTCACCTCACGGCCATCGTGTCACTCCTGCAGACTGACCCCAGGCAGAGGGGCAGGGAATCAGTGCTGCCACCGCTGCAACAGAGGGGACCCCACCACCTGGGGGAGGTGTCTGGGCCCCAAATGCCCCCCCAAACGCCCCCCAAAGCCCCTGACCTTGTAGAGCTCCTCATCGAACTGGCTGAGCTGGGCCACCTCCTGCATGACCTCCTTGCGCATGAAGAAGGGGGGGTAGACGGGGGTGTAGCCCCGGGCCCGCAGGCTCCGCAGGGCGTACTGGATCAGGGCCTGCTCCAGGAACACCAGGGGACCCTGGGGGGACACGGGGGGGACACAGTGCCTGTCACACTCACACCACGCCGGGCACATCCCACGGAGCTGCTGCAGCTTCGGCCCAGCCTTGGCCCAGAGCACGGGGTGGGTCCAGAGACACCACCCGGGCCAGGAGCATCCCAGTCCATCATTGAGGGGCTCCCATCATCCCAGGGGTGGGTCCAGAGGCATCACCCGGGCCAGGGACCATCCTAGCCCACCATGGGGAGTCCCATCATCCCAGGGATGGATTCAGAGTCCATCCCACACCACCCTCATGGGGGTCCCATCATCCCAGAGATGGATACAGAGTCCATCCTACACCACTGTGGGACTCCCACCATCCCAGGGGTAGATCCAGGGTCCATACCATCCCACTGCCATGGGGTTCCCATTATCCCAGGGATGGATTCAGGGTCCATCCCACACCACTACTCCCATTGCCCCACCTGGTAGAGGAGAAGCCAAGCCCCCCCTCCCACCTCATCCCCCCCATCCCACACCCCCCCAGCCCGCACCTTGAGGAAGTAGCCGCGGCTCCCGGCCACCACCGCCCCCTTCTCGCCCTCGAAGCCGTCCACCATCACCACCAGATCCACGTGGGAATACTTCTTCCTGCAGCTGCAGTCGCCCCACACCCGCTCCACCTTGTTGTCCACATCCTGCACGGAGGGAGCGGGATTGGGGCTCACCCAGGGACCCACAGCACCCCCAATTCCCACGGGGACACCACGGGGACACCGAGCACACCCCGAATTTCCACCAGGAACCCCGTGGTGACAGTGGGTGCCCCCCTGAATTCCCACTGGAACATCCCAGTGACCCCTGACACAGCACAAATATTACAGTTACAAATAATGCTGCAAATGTTTCAATCTGGGCCCAGTTTGGGAGCCCAGACTGCCCAGCCTGACCCCGGGAGGGTTTGGGTTCCATCTCCCCATCACCCCCGAACACCCCACACCAGTCCCTGCACTGCACTGGGACCAGTGGCCAGTATAAATATCCCATATTACAAACATTACACTCCTGTGACATGCAATATATGCAAATATATGCAAAATGTATGTAATTTGTAAAAAAAAAAATTGTAACATGTAAATATATGTAATATTCACAGATATGACATATCACAAACATTACATATCCCCAAATGTGACATTTTCAATATGTAATGTTTTAATATGTAATACACATAGATATCACACATTAAAATATTAGATATTAAAGATATTACATATTATAAATATCACAAATGTCATACCCTGGGCTCAGTTTGGGAGCCCAGACTGCCCAGCCAGGGCAGGAGGATTTGGGGTCCCCCCCATGTGACCCCCCAGCCCAGTCTCTGCGCTGCACTGGGCCCAGTTTGGAGCTGACCCGGTTATGGGATGGGGCCCCCTTGGCATCGGGCCCGGGGTGTTCCCTGGCCAGACATTCCCGGGATGAATGGAGGCAGCGGGGGGAGAGCAGCCCCCCCTCGGGAGGAGCCTTTCCCAGGGCTGTCCCCACAAAGGGGTGCCTGGCAGGGCTGAGCCGCCCTTTGTGTGCAGCTCCCGGCCTGGGGGGAGCCCCCCGAGCCCCCCAGCTCCGGGCCCCTCTGCCCTGTGTTCCTGTGACACGGCTCTGTGTCCCCACCCCCCTCCTCCCGTGTCCCATCCCCACCCCCCTCCGGTGTCCTGACCCCACCTCCCTCCCTGTGGCCCATTCCCATCTCCCTCCTTGTGTCCCCTCCATCTCCCTGGGTTCCCATCTCCCTCTCCCTGTTCCCACCTCCCTCCCCCTTGTCCCCATCCATCTCTCATTGGCCCCACCTCCCTCCCTGTGTCCCACCTCCCTCCCCGTGCCCACATCTCTCCCAGTCCCATCCCCACCTCCCTCTTCACCTCCCTCCCTGTGTCCTAGTCCTCTCCCTCCCCATGTCCCATCCCCACCTCCAGCCTCGTGTCTCCATTTCCCTCCCTGTCTCCACCTCCCTTCCTTGTGTTCCATCCCCATCTCCCTTCCTGTGTCCTATCTCCTTCTCTGGCTCCCATCTCCCTCCCTGTGTCCCATCTCCCTCCTCATCTCCCTCCCTGTGTCCTACAAGCCTCTCCCTGTCCCCATCTCTCTCTGTGTCCCATCCTCATCTCCCTTCCTACAATCCAATCTCCCTCCCTGTGTCCCCACCACCCTCCCCCCATCCCCCTGTCCCTGTGCCCCACCTCGTCGTTGCTGATGGGCACGGAGGGGTGCAGGAGGTTGCCGATCTCCCGCAGGCTCTCGAACCGTTCGGCCTCGAGCCGGAGCCGCTCCGAGTCACATTCCTGGATGGCCTCGTCGATGAGCAGCCGGACCTGCTTGATCTGGGACACCTGCAGGGCCTGCACAGGGACCACGGAGGGACCACGGTGAGGGACCCACTCAGGGCAGGGACATCACGGACAGGGGGAGGGGGCCCAGCACGGCAAATCCCGGATCCTGCACCACAAATCCTGGACTGAGCAACACAAATCCCAAAACCAGCACAGCAAATCCTGAATCCAGCAGCACAAATCCCAGATCCAGCACCACAAATCCCGGATCCAGCACCACAAATCCCGGATCCAGCACCACAAATCCCGGATCCAGCACCACAAATCCTGGATCCAGCACCACAAATCCTGAATCCAGTACTGGAAATCCCAGATTCAGCAAAAGA
>NW_020958324.1:7624-11092 GCF_003031625.1 Empidonax traillii | reverse complement strand
CCAGCACAGCAAATCCTGAATCCAGCAGCACAAATCCCAGATCCAGCACCACAAATCCCGGATCCAGCACCACAAATCCCGGATCCAGCACCACAAATCCCGGATCCAGCACCACAAATCCTGGATCCAGCACCACAAATCCTGAATCCAGTACTGGAAATCCCAGATTCAGCAAAAGAAATCCCCAAACCAGCACAGCAAATCTCAGCGCCCACACAGCAAATCCTGGATCCAGCACCACAAATCCCGGATCCAGCATCGGAAATCCCAAAACCAGTACCACAAATCCCAAAACCAGCACCACAAATCCCAAAACCAGCACCACAAATCCCAGACGGCACATGACAAATCCCATATCCAGCATGGTAAATCCTGGATCCAGCACCACAAATCCTGTAACCCGAACGGCAAATCCCAGATCCAGCACCACAAACGGTGGATCCAGCACTGGAAATCCCAGATCCAGCATCGGAAATCCAGGATCCAGCACCGGAAATCCCCAAACCAGCACCACAAATCCCAAAACCAGCACCACAAATCCCAAAACCAGCACCACAAATCCTGGATCCAGCACCACAAATCCCGGATGCAGCATCGGAAATCCCAGATGCAGAATCGGAAATCCCAAACCAGCACAGCAAATCCCAGAGCCCACACAGCACATCCTGGATCCAGCACCACAAATCCCAGATCCAGCACCACAAATCCCAGATCCAGCACCACAAATCCTGGATCCAGCATGGGGGGGCATAGGGGGGCTCTGGGAGCTCCGGGGGGACACAGGGGGACAAGGAGGACACAGGGAGACTTGGGAGGGCACAGGGGACATGGGGGGCACGGGAGGACACAGGGTGGACACAGGGGGACTTGGGTGGCACAGAGGACACAGGGTGGGCACAGGGGACACAGGGGGTCTCACTCACCCCCAGCACCTCAGCCGTGAGCCCCTCCAGGTTCCGGGCGCTCTCCGGGACCGACTCGTCCGTCCCCACCGGCTCCTTCCTCTGCAGGGCAGGAACAGGGACCGGGGGGGGGGGTAAAGGGGACAATTCCAGTGGGAAAATCCCCCTCAGGGACACGAGGGGGAGGGGAGCGGGCAGGGAGGGACCCCCAGAGGGCTGGGGGGGAGTGGAGGAGGGAGGGACCCCCCAAAGGTTTGGGGAGAGAGAGGAAGGACCCCTGGAGGGGTTGAGGAGTGGGGTGAGAGGAAACACCCCAAAGGGTTGGGGAGGGAGGGGAGGGACCCCTAAAGGGCTGAAGGGGGTGAGAGGGATCCCCCAAAGGGTTGGGGGGGATTGAAGGATGGAGGGATCCCCCCAAAAGGCTGAGGGGGGTGAGAGGAATCACCCCAAAAGGTTGGGGAGGGAAGGAAGGGAAGAGAGGGGACCCCCCAAAGGGCTGGATGGGAGGGGAGGGACCCCCCTAAAGGGCTGAGGGGGTGGGAGGGACCCCCAAAGGTCACCCCCACTCAAGGGGTTTCAGAGATCAATGTGGGGGGGGGTGGTGGCAGAGAGGGACCCTGGGGGTCCCCCACCAGCAGCCTGGGGGGGAAACACCCCCAGGGACAGGAGGGAGAGGTTGGGGGGGCACCAGGGAGAGGTGTGGGGGGCTGGCAGGGGTGGGGGGTCCCGGCTGGTGCCCCCCTGGTGCCCACCTTCATCTTGTCCCCGATGGTTTTGCTGCAAAGGTTCTTCAGCTTGTTCAGGTTGTCGGCACGAAACCTGCCTGGAGGGGAGGGGTGGGGGGTCAGGGGGGTGGGACTGGTCTGGGGTCCCCTGGGTCCATGGGGAGCCCCCCCTGGGAGGGGGAGTGGCAGCTCTGGGAATGCCCTGGGGTTTGGGTGGGGAAAGAAAACACCTGGAGTGACCCCCGGGACCCCCACTCCAGGCTGGGACCCCCACACTGACCCCCCCTCCCCATGCCAGGCTGGGACCCCCAAATCGGGGCCACCCCAAATCAGGGTGACACCTCAAATCAGGGTCACCTTGAGAGGGTGACACCCCAAATGAGGGTGACACCCCAAAACAGGGTCACCTTGAGAGGGTGACACCCCAAATGAGGGTGACACCCCAAAACAGGGTCACCCCAAATCGGGGTCACCCCAAATCAGGTGGGGGAATCGGTCCCGGGAGGGTGACCCCGAGCCAGGAAACACGGGATGGAATGGATGGGATAGGATGGGATGGATGGGACGAGATGCGATGGGATGGGATGGGATGGATGACACGGGATGGGATGGGACGGGATGCGATGGGATGGGCACCGCGGGATTGCATCAGCCACGCGGCCGCCACTCTGCGCCACCTCCTGTCACCTCCTATTCCCTCCTGTCGCCCTCTGCCACCTCCTGTCCCCTCTGCCACCCCCGTCGCCCCGTGCCGGGGGTCCCGAACCCGCGAGGGGGTGGGTAGCGCTGGGAACGGGGGGATCCCGCGGGATAAAACGCTCCAGGATAAAGCGGGACTCGATATCGGAGGGTGGGACCCCAAATGGGGGACTGGGACCCCAAATGGGGGACTGGGACCCCAAATGGGGAGCTGGGACCCCAAATGGGTTCCATCCCTTGTGAGGAGCAAAGGGGGGGGTCCCACATTAACTGGGGGGTGGGGTTGGGGGTGACTGGGGTGGGGGGGGGACAAAGCCCAGAGGACAGGAGGTGACAACCACTCGGGGGTCCCTTCAGCCCCATCCCGGGGGTCTCCCACTCCTCCACCCTTTGGGAGCAGCAAGCGGGGGGATCCCCGACCCCGATAATCCCGGGGATCCCAAATCCGCGGGGAGGGGTCCCCACCAGCAGGCTGGGTGGTGACAAAGCACAGGGAGCGGAGGGTGCCAACCCCTGAGGGGTCCCCCCACGCCCCTCCCGGGGGTCTCGCCCCTCCCCCCCCATCCCCCCACGTACACCTCCTCCAGGCTCCGTCCGCGCGCACCAGCGCGTCCACCAGCGCCGGGTCCTTGAAGCGCTTGCGCTGCATCTCCCGCACCATGTCGGGGTCCCCGCCCTTGTCGGCGCGGAACAGGTCGAGGTCCAGCACCATGATGGGGACCGGGATCGGGATCGGGACCGGGATCGGGATCGGGAGCGGCAGCACCGGCCCGGCGTGGGGGGAGAACCCGCACTGCGCATGCGCCAAATGGGCGGGGCGTGGGCGCGACACTGACGGGGCGGGGTCTGAGCGGTGAGACAAGCGGCGCCCCCTGGCGGGTGGGAGGACCCACCTGGTTTGGGGGGCATTTTAGGTGGTTTTGAGGGGCTGGGGGGGGATTACGTGGGGGGTGTCAGGGTTGGAGGGATTTGGGGAGTTTCAGCGGTTACGGGGAGGACTTCGGGGGGTGATAGGGGATTGGCGGGTGGATCCAAGAGGTTTTCAGGAACCCCGCCCCAAATCACCCCCAAAATAACCCCTGAACTCCCCTGAGTCTCCCCACAGCCCCCAAAACCCCCAAATTCTCCCCACAACCCCGAAA
>NW_020958324.1:0-2381 GCF_003031625.1 Empidonax traillii | reverse complement strand
GTTTTAATGGGGTTTGGGGAGGTCCTAAAACCCACCCCTGTGGGGCGGGGCGGGACCGGGACCCCTCTACACGTGCGGGTGGTTTTGTGGGGAGGGGGAAATGGAGGGTCCCACAGCCCGTGGGGCTCGTGGGGAGGGGGAGCAGGGGCTCTGGGCGATGGGGGGGTCGTACCTGGACGCCGCCGATGCAGGCGCCGGGGATGGCCCGGTAGTGGGAGGGGCCGCAGCGGGGACAGCCCTGCGGGGACACCCAGAGCAGGTGGAAGGTGCAGCCGTCACAGGTGCCCTCGGGGCATTTGCTGGGGGGGGGACACAACAAAAGGGGGGTCAGTGATGATGACACCGGGGGGGGGTTAATGGGGCAGGGGTGAAGCCCCCCAGGGTGTGTCCCTCTCTGTAGGTGACACCGTGGGGTCACCCTGGGGGTCCCCAAACCCCCTTGGCATCCCCAGTGCCCCCTCCCACACCTGGGGACAGCCGGGGTGGCACCCCGAGGTTGGGAACATCGTGACACCCCAAAGTGAAGCCCCCCAAGGGATCAGCCAACCCCCCAGCAGGTTGGGGGTCCCCAATGTCCCCCCCCCCTCACCTGGGGACAGCCAGGGTGCCACTGCCGGGGCTCAGGGGGTCACAGCGCAGGCGCAGGGTGGTGGCCCTGCCACCCGTGCAGGGCTGGGTGACATCGTTGGACCTGCCAGGGGACACAGGGGTGGTGGTGGGGGGGGTCAGGGGGACACTGGGGACACAGGGAGGGTGCCCCCCCTGTCCCTACACCCACCTGAAGAAGAAGATGACGTCGGGCAGGTCGGGGTGGCTGCCAGGGAACAGCTCCGGGGGGGACACGATGCCATCCAGCACCGCGCTGGTGGTGACACCTGGGGGACACCCGGCCATGTCCCTGGGGTGGTCCCGGGCCACCAAGGAGGGCCAGGGGTGTCCCCAGCCCTGCCATTGGGGTGTCCCCAGTCACAGCAGGGGGTCCCCAATCACAACAGGGTGTCCCAGCATCACAGGGGTGTCCTTGTTCCACCAGGCTGTCCCATTCCCAGTGTCCCATTATCCTGTTATCCCAGTGTCCCTCACCAAGCAGTGTCCCATTCCCATTATCTCATTCCCACTATCCCATTCCCATCCCCTCATCCAGCAGGGTGTCCCATTCCCATTATCCCATTATCCCATTCCCATTATCCCATTCCCGTTGTCCCTCACCCAGCAGGGTGTCCCCCAGGCTGACGGGCTGTGAGGACAGGGCTGCGCGGGCGCCGCTGCTGTCGGGGGGCACGACGATGGCCTGGCACACGAACGACGTCACCCGGCGGGCGGGGACTCCCCCCCGGCCCTGCGGCACCGAGTCGGCACACGAGGCCTTCTTCCTGCCCTGCAGACACACGGCATGTGGGGCACACGCTGGCACATGCACGGCACACGGGGCACACACGGGGCACATGCCTGGCACATGCATGGCACATGCATGGCACACGCCTGGCACATGCCTGGCACACGGGGCACATGCAGGGAACACACAGGGCACACACATGGCACCCACATGGCGCATGGGGCACACGCCTGGCACATGTGGGGAACATGTAGGGAAGACACCTGGCACACACAGGGCACACACAGAGCATGCCTGGCACACGCAGGGCACACCTGGCACACACAGGGCACACATGAGGTGTACACGGGGAACATGCCTGGCACATGCATGGCACATGGGGCACATGTAGGGGCAGGTGGAGAGCATGCCTGGCATGCGGTGGCACATGCCTGGCACACACACAGCACACCTGGCACACACACAGCACACCTGGCACACGCAGGGCACATATATGCAGGGCACACAGGCAGCAGAGTGCGCCCCACGCGTGTCCCCGCGTGCCCATGTCCGTTCCCATGCTCTCCTCTCCTCTCCATGTGTGCCCCCTCCCCTGTCCCCACGCGTGTCCCCAGGTGTCCCCACGCGTGGCCACGCTCACCTGGTGGCCGCAGGGGCTGAGCTGGAAGCGGTGGCTGTAGCGCAGCCCCTTGGGGGTGAAGCCGGGCCCGGTGCCCAGGGCCAGCCCCGCTCCCAGCGCGGGGAACTCGTACAGGAGAGACCGGCCCGCCTGGCGCAGCCACAGACTGCAGTTGTTGTAGCACACCGAGCGCAGCTGGGGACGGGGACACCGTCAGGGACAGGGACACAGGGACAGGGACATGGTCAGGGATGGGGACAGGGACAGGGACACCGTCAGGGACAGGGACACAGGGACATGGTCAGGGATGGGGACAGGGACACCGTCAGGGACAGGGACACCGTCGGGGACAGGGACAGGAACAGGGTCAAGGAAAGGGACAGGGACAAGGAGAGGGGATGGGAACAGGGATGGGGACAGGGATAG
>NW_020958323.1:13538-15043 GCF_003031625.1 Empidonax traillii | reverse complement strand
TCTCCCCTGTCCCTGTCCCTGTCCCCCCCACAGGTGTCGAACGTGTCAGTGCCCAACCAGACGTTTGCCGAGGCCGTGGCCCTGCCGGGTTTGGCCTTCGCCGCCGCTCGGTTCGATGGAGTGCTGGGCTTGGCCTTCCCCAGCGCCGCCGCCGGCCCCGCCCGGCCCGTCTTCGACAACATGATGGGCCGGGGGCTCTTCCGGAACAACGTCTTCTCCTTCCGCCTCAGGAGGTACCGGGGAGGGGGGGAAGAACTGCGGGATAACCCTGGAATGGTCCTGAGGGGAACCCTGAAATGGTTCTTAAATCGCACCCCAAAAATGGTCCTGAAATCACACCCCAAATGGTCTTTAAATGGTCCTTAAATCGCACCCCAAAATGGTCCTTAAATGGTTCTTAAATCGCACCCCAAAATGGTCCTGAAATCACACCCCAAATGGTCTTTAAATGGTCCTTAAATCGCACCCCAAATGGCCCTTAAATGGTTCTTAAATCGCACCCCAAAATGGTCCTGAAATCACACCCCAAATGGTCCTGAAATCACACCCCAAATGGTCTTTAAATGGTTCTTAAATAACACCCCAAATGGTCCTTAAATGGTTCTTAAATCACACCCCAAATGGCCCTTAAATGGTTCTTAAATAACACCCCAAAATGACCCTCAAATGACCCCCCAAATGGTCTTTAAATGGTCTTAAACAACACCCCAAAATGGTCCTTAAATGAGTCCTGAAATGGTCTTTAAATGGTTCTTAAATAACATCCCAAAATGGTCCTGAAATCACACCCCAAATGGTCCTGAAATCACACCCCAAATGGTCTTTAAATGGTTCTTAAATCACACCCCAAAATGGTCCTTAAATGATCCCCCAAATGGTCCTGAAATCACACCCCAAATGGTCCTTAAATGGTTCTTAAATCACACCCCAAAATGGTCCTTAAATGGTTCTTGAATGACACCCCAAAAGAGCCCCTGAGGGGGCCCCAAAATGTTCTTTTAATGACTCCTGAAATGGTCTTTAAATGGCCCTTAAATAACACCCTAAAATGAGTCCTGAAATGGTCTCCAAATGCTTCTTAAATCACACCCCAAAAGGTCTTTAAATGGTTCTTAAATAACACCCCAAAAGGGCCCCTGAGGGATCCCCAAAATGTTCTTTAAATGGTTCTTAAATAACACCCCAAGAGGGCCCCTGAGGGGACCCCAAAACGACCCTTAAATGACCCCAAACAGCCCTTAAATGGTTCTTAAATGACCCCCCCCAAGGCCCCCGAAATGGCCCTTAAATAACCCCCCTAAAACGACCCCTAAAAAGTCCCCACAAAGTCCCCACAAAGTCCCTGAACTCTTTATTTTTGTGCCCCGGGGGGGGTCTCAGCGGGGCCTCGGAGGGCGATGGGGGGGAGCTGCTCCTGGGGGGCATCGACGAGGGGCAGTTCGAGGGACCCCTGCGCTACATCCCCGTCACCCGCCGCGGCTACTGGCAGGTCCACATGGACAGGT
>NW_020958323.1:7579-11113 GCF_003031625.1 Empidonax traillii | reverse complement strand
CTGTTTTTGGGGGGGTGGGGGAGTGTTTGGGGGTCTCTAGGTACCCCCCAGACCCCTGATTTCAGTTTGGGAGGGGGTTTGGGGGTCTCTGGGTGCCCCTCAGACCCCTGATTCCAGTTTTTTTGGGGGTGGGAGGGTTTGGGGGTCTCTGGGTGCCCCCCAGACCCCTGATTCCTGTTTTTGGGGGGTGGGAGGGTTTGGGGGTCTCTGGGTGCCCCCCAGACCCCTGATTCCAGTTTTGGGGGGGTGTTTGGGGGTCTCTGGGTGCCCCCCAGACCCCTGATTCCTGTTTTGGGGGGGTTTGGGGGTCCCTGGGTGCCCCCCAGACCCCTGATTCCTGTTTTGGGGGGGGGTCTCTGTCCCCCCCCCGTGTCCCCTCCCCCCCAGTACGTGCTGGACTGTGACAAGGTCCCCTCCCTGCCCAACGTCACCTTCGAGATGGGGGGACACAAGTTCACCCTGGGACCCCAGGACTACGTCATGCAGGTGCCACCCCCTGGCCCCAATGATGTCCCCAATGTTCCCCCAGTGTCCCCCAGTGTCCCCCCAGTGTGTCCCCAATGTCCCCCAGTGTGTCCCCAATGTGTCCCCAATCCCCCCAATGTGTCCCCAATGTCCCCCAATGTCCCCAATGTGTCCCCAATGTCCCCAATGTGTCCCCAATGATGTCCCCAGGTGTCCCAGTGGGGTTCCCCCACGTGCATCAGCGGGTTCATGGGGCTGGACCCCAATGTCCCCAATCCCCTCAATGTCCCCAATGTCCCCAATGTGTCCCCAATGTCCCCAGGTGTCCCAGTGGGGTTCCCCCACGTGCATCAGCGGGTTTATGGGGCTGGACCCCAATGTCCCCAATGTGTCCCCAATGTCCCCAATGTGTCCCCAATGTCCCCAATGATGTCCCCAATGTGTCCCCAATGTCCCCAGGTGTCCCAGTGGGGTTCCCCCACGTGCATCAGCGGGTTCATGGGGCTGGACGTGCCGCCCCCCTCGGGGCCGCTCTGGATCCTGGGGGACGTGTTCCTGACCCGCTTCTACGTCGTCTTCGACCGCGACCTGAACCGCGTGGGGCTGGCGCCCAGCAAGTGACACCCCCCCCAGGGGACACCTGGGGACACCTGGGACCACCTGGAACCATCAGGGATCAGCTGGGATCATCTGGGACACCCCGGGGCCACCTGGGACCACCTGGGATCAGCTGGGATCAGCTGGGATCAGCTGGGACACCCCAGGGCCACCTGGGGCCATCAGGGATCACCTGGGATCAGCTGGGACCAGCTGGGACTTCTGGGACCACCGGGGTCACCAGGGACCACCTGGGATCAGCTGGGACCACCTGGGATCAGTTGGGACCATCAGGGACTTCTGGGACTGCTTGGGACCACCAGGGACCACCTGGGACCACCTGGGACTTCTGGGGCCACCTGGGACCAGCTGGGACCATCAGGGACTTCTGGGACCCCCTGGGGCCACCTGGGATCAGCTGGGACCCCCAGAGCCACCTGGGGCCATCTGGGATCATCAGGGACCACCTGGACTACCTGGGATCACCCACAACCCCCTGGGACCACCTGGGATCAGCTGGGACCACCTGGACTACCTGGGATCACCTGGGACCACCTGGACTACCTGGGATCACCCACAACCCCCTGGGACCACCTGGGACCACCTGGGGCCACCTGGGATCACCTGGGATCACCTGGGACCACCTAGGAACCCCGGGATCACCAGGGGCTATCTGGGACCACTTGGGATGACCTGGAACCTCCCCGGACCACCAGGGACCACCTGGAACCTCTCAGGACCACCTGGGACCATCTGGGACCACCAGAGACCACCTGGAACCTCTCAGGACCACCTGGGACCAGCTGGGACCACCTGGAACCTCTCAGGACCACCAGGGACCACCTGGGATCATCTGGGACCACCAAGGACCCCCGGGGCCACCTGGGACCACCTGGGACCACCCAGTGACCCCTCCCCCTCCAAAGACCACCCCCCACCCCCCCATCCCCACAATAAAGCTGCAGGTTTTGGGGGCTCCTGGTCTCGGCTGCTCCTTAGGGGGGGGGACCCCAAAGACCACCCCCCAGCTCCAGTACAGCCCAGTATAGCCCAGTATAGCACAGTATATCCCAGTACAGCCCAGTATGTCCCAGTACGGCACAGTATATCCCAGTACAGCCCAGTATAGCCCAGTATGGTCCAGTATAGCCCAGTACATCTCAGTACACCCCAGTATGCCCCAGTACGGCACAGTATATCCCAATACAGCCCAGTATAGCCCAGTATGGCACAGTATATCCCAGTATGCCCCAGTATAGCCCAGTATATCCCAGTACATCCCAGTATATCCCAGTACAGCCCAGGACATCCCAGTACAGCCCAGTATGGCCCAGTATGTCCCAGTACAGCCCAGTATAGCCCAGCACGGCCCAGTATATCCCAGTACATCTCAGTACACCCCAGTAGCCCCCGGACTCCTTCGAATTGTCCTCCCAGTGCTCCCAGTAGCCTCGCTGGGGAGTGGGCGGGGCTTCCACACGTGTATGGGCGGAACCTCTCCATGTGGGTGGGGGGGCTCAGTGTTGTGGTGGGCGTGGCCTCCCATAGCGGGTGTGTCCTCTCAGTGTGGGCGTGTCTTCCCCTCACAGTGGGCGTGTCCTCCCCTCAGTGTGGGCGTGGTCTCTCCTCAAGGCGGGCTTTTCCCCCTCAGGGTGGGCGTGTCCTCCCCTCAGTGTGGGCGTATCCTCCCCTCATGGTGGGCGTGGTCTCTCCTCAAGGCGGGCTTTTCCCCCTCAGGGTGGGCGTGTCCTCCCCTCAGTGTGGGCGTATCCTCCCCTCATGGTGGGCGTGGTCTCTCCTCAAGGCGGGCTTTTCCCCTCGGTTTGGGCGTGGTTTCCCCTCACGGTGGGCGTGTCCTCCCCTCACGGTGGGCGTGTCCTCCCCTCACGGTGGGCGTGGTTTCCCCTCACGGTGGGCGTGCCCTCGCTCCCTCCCTCCCGTCCCTCACTCCCGCCCCGCCGCGCCGGGATGCGGCACCTCCGTCCCCTCTCCCTCCCCTCTCCCCCTCCTCCTCCTCCTCCTCCTCCTCCTATCGCGACAGCCTCCCCCCTCCTCCTCCCGTCGCGACCATGGGCTGGCAGGCCGAGCGCGACAAGGTGGTGATCAACGTCGGCGGGGTCCGCCATGAGACGTACCGCAGCACCCTGCAGACCCTGCCGGGCACCCGCCTGGCCGGCCTGGCCGAGCCCGGCGCCGCCGCCCGCTTCGACTACGACGCCGGCGCCGGCGAGTTCTTCTTCGACCGCCACCCGGCCGTGTTCGCCTACGTGCTCAACTACTACCGCACCGGCAAGCTGCACTGCCCCGCCGACGTGTGCGGGCCCCTCTTCGAGGAGGAGCTCGCCTTCTGGGGCATCGACGAGACCGACGTGGAGGCGTGCTGCTGGATGAACTACCGGCAGCACCGCGACGCCGAGGAGGCCCTGGACAGCTTCGAGAGCCCCGAGGGGCCCGGCCCGCCCGAGCCCGCCG
>NW_020958323.1:0-1072 GCF_003031625.1 Empidonax traillii | reverse complement strand
CCAACCCTGTGTGACCCCTCCCCACTTTGAGGGGAGTTTGGGGGGTTTTAGGGGGGTTTGGGGGATTTTAGGGTTTTTTTTGGTGGATTTTGGAGGGGTTAGAGGGGGGTTTAGTGGATTTTAGGGTTTTTTTTGGTGGATTTTGGAGGGGTTTGAGGGGGGGTTGGTGGATTTTAGGGGTGTTTTTTGGTGGATTTGGGGTCTCACCCCCTGATCATATTTTGGGGTCTCCCCCAGAGCATATTTGGGGTATCCTCCTGGGTATTTTGGGGTCTCCCCCCGATCACATTCAGGGTCTCCCCCTGATCATATTTGGGGTCTCACCCCCTGGGTATTTTGGGGTCTCACCCCAAGGACATTTGGGGTCTCACCCCCTGAGTATTTTGGGGTCTCACTCTGATCATATTTGGGGTCTCACCCCAATCATATTTGGGGTCTCACCTCAATCATATTTGGAGTTTCCCCCCTGAGTATTTTGGGGTCTCCCCCAAAGCATATTTAAGGTCTGACCCTCGAGTATTTTGGGGTCTCCCCCTGAGTATTTTGGGGTCTCCTCCTGAGTATTTTGGGGTCTCCCCCTGAGTGTATTTGGGGTCTCCCCCTGATCATATTTGGGGTCTCTCCCTGAGTGTATTTGGGGTCTCCCCCTGATCATATTTGGGGTCTCCCCCTGAGTGTATTTGGGGTCTCCCCCAATCATATTTAAGGTCTCAGCCCTGAGTATTTTGGGATCTCCCCCGATCATATTTGGGGTCTCCCCCTGAGTGTATTTGGGGTCTCACTCCAATCATATTCAGGGCCTCCCCCGATCACATTTTGGGGTCTCCCCCCGATCACATTTGGGGGTCTCCCCCTCCCTTAACCCCCCCCTTTCCCCCCCCAATCCAGTACGTGGCCTTCGCCTCGCTCTTCTTCATCCTCATCTCCATCACCACCTTCTGCCTGGAGACGCACGAGGCCTTCAACCGCGTCATCAACAAGACCGAGACGGTGGCCACGGCCAACGGCACGGGCACCACGCAGGTGGCCGTGGAGGTGGAGACCGAGCCCTTCCTCACCTACGTGGAGGGCA
>NW_020958322.1:13980-15045 GCF_003031625.1 Empidonax traillii | reverse complement strand
CTGAATCCTGACAAACTGGTTTTGTTTGACTTTGGGTCTTCACAGCAAACTGTACCCTCTGCAGCTCTTACAAATCTGTGTGTTCTCTCCTTTCACTCATCATTTTTTTCACGAGATGTGTCCAAACCTTCATTTTGCCTTCTTTCAGTTTCTGGGCTGCCTTTTGCTTCAGGTCTATCTCCAGGTATTTCTCATCCAGATCATACTGAGGCCAATGGACCAAGCCTTCTCCATTGGGATTTCTGGAAATAACAGAAGGACAAGTTACCTTTCCATTGGCCTCTCACTGCCCACAATCACATAATCTGAGCTTGTGTTAGTCTTCTGACATTTAAAAGACGTTAGAAAGAGAAATAATTTCCTTCAATATTTATCTTAAATTGTGGCAGATTTCTAGGAACCACCACATTAAGCACTGCTTCAGTCACATAAATTTGTCTCAGGCAGCACAGACCAAACTTGAGCTGTAAATAGCATTAGATTCTCACCCATTTCTAGCAAAGTTAGCCCAGTATTTCATAACAGTTCTGCTAAGTTTATGTTCTTCTTCTGTACCGTGTCCTGCAAAGTGAGAGAGGAAACGGCAGCATTAGAAACTGGATAATCAGTAGCAGCTCCATCAATGCCAACAGGCTGTGGCCAGTTCTACCTGTTGCTCTCAAGGAGAGAGCTGCAGATGACTCATTGCATTAGAGGTATCTGCTACTAAAGACAGAAAATTATTATGTTCATTGCAATGCTTGTGAGAGAGAAAGCCTATTCTAAAGCCCTCCAGTCAGTAAAATGGGTAATAAGGATGCTTTAAAAGGGATACTTCAGCAAGCGTGGATACATCACCAGCTAAGAAGGGCTTTCCAAAGACAAAAGCGATCTCAACTCCATGATCTGCTTTTACAAAGTCTGGTAAAACACCTTCCGTTTCGCTCGGCCGATGCTGGAATTCATAGAAGTAGACTGGGTTGCCAGCATCTGGTAGATACACAAGAGAGTGTTAGTCTGAGAGCCCCCAAAGAGGACAAACTTTCCTTACCAGCTGTTTTGGTGAAGAGAAAGCACTCTCAGTTC
>NW_020958322.1:5652-7871 GCF_003031625.1 Empidonax traillii | reverse complement strand
TGTGTACAATTTCCCCCAGGTATATCCTATGGATTGTCTTACCACTCCCATTAGTGATTGCACACCGATCTTAATCTCTTTGATCAGGGTTGTTAGAGAAAAGCACAATAGATTGCTGTCACTAAAAAAACCAGACTAAATATATTCCAGACCCTAGACAGTCTACAGAGCCAAAAGAAAAAGCTTCTACAAATAGTCTGGCATGTACAAATACTGTTACCATTTAAGCAAGATTCCCTTTCAAATGGGTGTGAAAGTTCTCAGTACCAAGTTTCAGATGGGGTACAGAAGCTGCTCTGCCTCAGCAGACAAGATCTGGATTTTGCTATTTGCAAAAAAGGCAACTAAGACAAATGACTGGAAACAGAACAGGAAAAGAAATGAACTGTTTGCTATCCCAGCTCCGTTTCTGTGCAGCAGGGTCGGGTGCCCGGGGTTCCCCAGGGCAGGCAGCTCCGGGTGTGCTCGTGGTATTTTCCTCGATCCACTGAAGAGCTGCTACTTGATCTAAACATCCCCAGTTCCCTCGGGCGTGTTTATCCCCAGTGCTGCAGAGAAAGGACACGCTGCTTTCAATGCTCAGGGCAAGCAAAAAGGCAGAGGAAAATACACCCTGTGGTGTGAGAAATCATCTGCCATTCCCTACACAGAACTTCTCCCCACAAGTGAGAAATGAAGAGCCGTGAAATGAGAGCAGCAATCCAAGAAGAACGGATCTGAAAGCTGAGTTGGGACTGGTGAATTGTTCCCAACTGTTGCAGATGCAATGAAGAAACGCAGAGTTTCTTTGCACAAACAAGTCTGCCGCGCTCCTCTCCACTAACCCCTCTGGATTTACCTGTGGCCAGCAGCGCCGCGACCCCGATGGTGACGATGCAGGCGAGCAGCGCCGTGTCCTTGCCCTGTGCCATGGTGCTGCCGCTCGCACCGCTCCCCACAGGGGCCTTTTATGCCGAGAGCGGTTCGATTGCGCAAGGCACACCCATCATCAGCAGGGGCAGCGCTCGGGCTCAGAGCCAGCGGGGCCGGGCTGCCAGGGCACAGCCGGGAGCGCTCCCGGCCACTGCTCGGCACCTGCAGGGTTGGGACGGGGAGCCTCCTGCCCCACCAGTGTCCTGCTGCCGCCCTGCTGCTCCTTGGGAATCTTAGGCACAAAATCTCTGCTCCAAATCCCTTTGGAAACAGCTTTCCTTGCACCAGGAGATGTGTCTGCTGCGGTGCCACCACTCGCTGGGACAAGGATTTCCTCCCACTGCACAGCAGAGCCCAGGAAGGGAACCTCACCTCTGCTTTATTACCTGTTCACTTGATTTTCACAGAATATTCTGAGTTGGAAAGGACCCACAAGGATCTTCAGCTCTTCGGTGAATGGCCCATACAAGGATTGAATCCACAACTCTGGCATTATTCACACCAGGCTCTGACCAGCTGAGCTCCTCTCAGTTTGGTGTTCAGACCTCAGTGGAAGAAACACAACACAGCCAAACCCAAACCAGTGTCCCTGAACAGTGTGCTTTTCCTGAAGTGGAAGTTGAGGGATTTTCATTCTCACCAAAAGGGTATTTTTGGACAAAACCAATTCGAGAAAAATCCTAGCTTTTTCTGCAGGGTGCAGGAGACGCCTGTCCCTCAGTCCTGTGTGCTCAGGGAGGTTTGGTGTAGTGTTGCAATAGAGTTGCAACAATAAAGAGAGGAGTTCTCGGCTTTTGTAGTGCTGGAACAATAAGAAAGGGTGTTATTTGGGTGGTAACTATATATTTAATACTTCTGAAAAAGCAGGAGGATTTATTTTCTGTGTCAGCTCCCATCTACAAGTGAAGCATGGTGTGGAAAGGAGGGACTAGAATAGCTGACTAGAAACAAAGGAAATGTTCTGCTCACATTAACCAAGAGGTTGTGTTAGTTTTGTTTAAGCTTTAGGCTCTGCCTTTGTTTTTTCCAAGGCTCTGTAGCTCTTGCCCCAAAAAGGCAGTTTTGCAATTTTAAATCAGGAGAATTCTTAACTGTCAGAGACAGCATTTGATAGAATCCTATCACACAATCACAGAGTGCTTTGGGTTTGAGGAAACCTTAAAGCTCATCTCATCCCACCCCCTGCCATGGGCAGGGACACCTTCCACCAGCCCAGGCTGCTCCAAACCCCTCCAACCTGGCCTGGGACACTTCCAGGGATCCAGGGGCAGCCCCAGCTTCTCTGGGCAACCTGTGCCAGGGCCTGC
>NW_020958322.1:0-5146 GCF_003031625.1 Empidonax traillii | reverse complement strand
ATTTCTTCTGCCTACCTAATCCAAACCTACCTTTTCTTGCTTTGAAGCCATTCCCCCTTGTCCTGTCACTACCTGTCCCTGGCCAAGTCCCTCCCCAGCTTTCCTGTAGGCTCCTTCAGGCACTGCAAGGGGCTCTCAGGTGTCCCCAGAGCCTCCTCTTCTCCAGGCTCAACAATCCCAGCTCTCTCAAATTGTCTCCCACAGCAGAGGTGCTCCATAGCTGTAGATTAATTTACTGCTTGCCCATCTCTAGATAAGCTCCAAAGACCCACAGTCATTCAATTAGTTCAGCAGATAATACTCTGCACCTACTAATGCTGTATACTGTGGCTTGTGTACTTTACTCCCCAAGTTCCCTGTGTACTTTGCTGCCCAGGTGTGATTTACAGCCCCTGGAGGTAAATGCCAGTCCCCTTTAACCTGGGCTGCTCAGAGAGCAAACTGCTGGCAGCAGCTGCAGTGTCCACACTCAGTGCATGCTGAGCCTCCCAAGGGTGTGCTGGGATTGTGGGGCAGTTCCTGCCCTCCAACACTACCTGCTGTGCTGGTGTCAGCTCTCCTGGGCCTGAGGGCATGGCCAGTGCTCCCTGTGCACTGCCAGCTGCACTGCCTAATGCAGCCCGTGCAAACAGGGGCCTGGGGGACAACTGATGCAGCTTATCATGTTTATACACTTCAGCAAACAAAGGCACTAATGTTTCTTGGCTACAAGTTACCTGTTCTCTTATTAATTAGTGTTCTATTCGTTTATAATTCCCTCTCTTCTCATGCTAATTACCCCATGCTCAGTCTTCCTCTTCTTTTGGGTCAGTCGGTAGTTGGGACCTGCCCCTGCTGGAATTACCCTCTACCCAGTTGGACCTGATTTCAGCACAGTTGCTGACTTGTCTTTATTAGTGTCTTTTTTATCTTTATGGGCCAAATGTCCTTGTGGCCCGTAAATTCTGCATTCTTTGTGTGCCCAAATCAGTGGTACATCCTTCTTGCCAAGCCTTGGTAACCTCCCCCAAGTCTGAGATGACTGAAACACGTCCAGCCCTCAACCTTAACAAGGCAATTCTACCGACAAGTAATTTGTCTTTCTAACTAATGCCTGGACATCACTTAGAGCTTGCTGGCTGCTCTCTGTTCCACAGATTAAATCTCCCTCCTTGTGGATTAGGTTTGAAAGTATACAAAGAACATTCTTTTTTGCATATTCCACATTTTGCAATAAGATGATCTAAGAAGCAGGACTGGCACATATCAGACTTGGTGACCGACTTGGAAAGGCAATTATAGAAATTATGTCTAGTTAATAAATTAGAAAAAAAAAAAAGATAAGGCTTCTGTGAGAAACAGAACAACAGCAGCAGTTCTTGCTGAATATTATGAGCTGAATAAACTGCAAAGAGAGGTGCACAGTGCATCCATTTGTATATAATGTATATGCACTGTCACACAATTGAATTGCATGTCTATACCAAGCACCATTAATATTAAAACTGTAAAATAAAATGAGGTTTGGAGTATAATGTAGGAACCCACTGCTTAATGGTAGCCTACACATCGTGGCTCTGGCATTACTCCTTTCTCAGCTGTTTGACACCTTGCCGTTCTTTATGTTTGGGGTTTAAAGTGGACACATGGACAAAACGCTTGTCCCTGTTCCCCGGGTCCCTCCCTCCTGAGGGCGGGGAGCGGGGCTGTCCCAGTTCCCCGGGTGGTGGAGCCTGCTGGAGGCGGGAGCGGGGATGTCTCGCTTATCCTGGAGAATCCTGAGGGCGGGGAGCGATGCCGGTCCCTCTCCCCCGTGCTGGCGATGCCTCACCGGGCAGGCAGCGGGGCTGTCCCGGTGCCCGGGTGGCTCCTGCGGGGCTGTCCCGGTGCCCGGGTGGCTCCTGCGGGGCTGTCCCGGTGCCCGGGTGGCTCCTGCGGGGCTGTCCCGGTGCCCGGGTGGCTCCTGCGGGGCTGTCCCGGTGCCCGGGTGGCTCCTGCGGGGCTGTCCCGGCTGAGCCCAGCGCTGGAGCGATGGAGGCGGCGCCGTGCCCGTGAGGGCTGAAGCCGCTGCTGCCGGTCAAAGCTATTTATCTCATCTCTTCGTTACTTTCAAGAGTCGAACTGTATCTAACAAAACCGGGCAAACTTAAACTGGGGGGATAGAATGAAGCGATTACACACTTCGCGTTCATACACCCCTTTATAATGGGGTTAAAACAAGAATTAACTGTTTGGGGTTTTTATGATTACTTTCTAGTTATTTGTCGTTATAATCCTGGTCGTTTAGGGGTTTGGTGGTTTTTTTGAGTTGTTTGTGTGTGTGTGGTTTTCGGTTTTTAAGGGGATTTTGTGTGCGTGTTTTGGGGGGGGGGTTAGTTGGGTTTTAAGATTAACTCCGTCTGGTCCCCAGGTTGTTCCCGGGCGGCGCTGGGCCCTTCCCGGGATCAGGTAACGCTGAGCTGCGCTGCTCCAGGGGCTGTGCCGGCATGCAGGGAGTGTTCCCGGTCACGGCAATTGGGCTGCGCTCCCTGCCCGCAGTGCCCTCGGCCCGGACCTTTGGACCTGCTCTGCCGCATAAAACCGGGGAGTCACCGGCAGTCCAAGCGGGCGTGAAAAATGGCTCCTCAAAGCCGGATTGCTTTGCTTTGCTCCTTGCTCTGTAGTGTTGCATTCCTCTGGTGTGGAGCGGAAGGTGAGATGCACGGTCTCTTGTTACTGCTGTTGAGGAAGTTGATTCTCAAAGTGTGATTTTCCGAAGGCAGTAAACCTCTTAGGCTTTGGTAACAATCTGCAAAAGTATCTTAGTGACGCAAAGATTACTGGCTTTGTGAGATGAAGCCATTTCTGAGATGATTTTATGAAAAGAAAGCTTTCTATCTTCTCTAAAAGGCAGAAAGCAAAAACATTTCTGAATTATCTAAAGTACATATTTTAAAGATTTTGTTGAATCATAAGTTTAGGAAATGTTAATGGTTTTGCTGTTTGCTCTGAAATTTGCTTTTTAGCTTCATGCACAGTGACCAAACTCTGTCCTACCTAGTCCCAGGTGTCACTGGCAGAGCAGATACTGGAGGGTTTGGCAGGGCGTGTCTGTCATTGCACAGAAGCAAAATGAAAACTGAACAAAACTGAAAGGACTAAGCTGAAATTTTCTAAAGTAAACAGTTAAAACACATAATTGAAAAGTCTGTCTGATAATTGTAGAGATGCAATTTATTTATTTTTTTTATATCTTATGTGTTTCTTAGGACAGAGTGGTGCTGAGCCAGAAGTGACTCTTGCGCTCGGACGGCTCAAAGGGAAGCAAACAAATGTGAAGGGGACAGACAAACTTGTAAATGCATTCCTTGGAATTCCTTTTGCAAAAGCCCCCGTTGGAACCTTGAGGTTTTCCCCACCTGAACCACCTGAGCCCTGGAATGGTGTGAGAGATGCCACGTCTTACCCACCCCTGTGAGAGCCATTCAGACCCTTTGTATGCAGGCCCTGCTCGTGTGGGTTGGTGGGGTTGTGTTTATTGGGGTACAGATTGTTGGGAAGGAGCTGGTAGTGGATGCACTGCCGGTACTGGAGTATTTCAAGCCCAAGTCCTGCTTTTCCAGGCTGCACCCCTTGCTGTGGATAAGTAACACAAAGTTCAAGCACCCCATTGGGATTCAGCCTGTGGGGCAGAAGAGTGTTCTCTCTGTTGGAATTACACTGAGGCTGTTGCAGTTTCATCATTAATAATGGTGCTTCCTTTCTTTTGTGAAGGTGTCCTCAAGATCTGTCCTTGTTGAAAATAGCTGAAAGAAACTTCAAAGAAAAACACATTTCCTTCCGAACTTCTGAGGACTGTTTGTATCTCAGTGTTTACAGCCCTGCTGGTTCCAGCAAGAAGGACAAGTTACCTGTAAGTAAACCCATGGTACAAGCTTGTGTAGTACAAAGTTTGCACCTAATGATTGCCCCTAAGAGTCTGAATTGCTTTTGAAAATGTGATGCTGCACTAGCAGAAATAATATTAGTATGTAAAATGTAAAATTCAAAGCCCACCAACCTAAAATTCAGCTGCCATCGTGTTTTGGTGCTTTGGAGTTCTTCATTATCTGGTGGTGTTTTCCTTTTTGAAATGTGCAAACCAGTGTATAAAAGTGTGTCTCAACCTTTTTTATTCCTAAGGTAATGGTGTGGATCCATGGAGGCAATTTTATATTTGGTGGTGCATCTAGGTATGATGGTTCAGCACTGTCAGCCTACGAGAATGTTGTGGTAGTAATAATTCAGTACAGACTTGGACTCCTTGGATACTTCAAGTAAGTTCCTCTATTTCACTTTTTACAAAGTACTTCCTGTCATGTTTAAAGCATGGGTAGTTTTGTTTGCTACATAAGCTGAACTTCTCTACCAGCTTCCCACTGTTACACTGGTTTCAATTTACGTAATTCACTGACATCGGGACTTGAGAGCCTTAAGAAATGTCTGTAAATCCCATTTGCATTGTCATTTCATTGCAGCCTGCTATCAAATCATAGTCTCAAACACTACCCAAATCTGTACTCCTAAGTGAGACACTTCAGTGCATCTTATCTTTTATCCACTGTAATGGTTTCTAGTGAATATTTGTAATGTTGTGCCTTTGGTGCCTCTCAGCTTTGTTCTCAACACCTCGAATTTCTGCTAAGCATGTCTCCATCTGTTTAACACAAAATAAGTAATGGCTTGATCAAAGACAAGTAACTGGGGAAACACAGGAAATGGAATTGTTTCTCATGCACATGCAGCACCTGATGGTCTCTTTCTGTCATGACCTCTTTTAGTAACTAAAGTAACAGCCACCCATTTTCTATGCAGAAGCTTAAACATTAACTTTCACTGGACTCCTTACTGTAGTTTCTTCCTGTGGCTCAAGTGAATTTTGCTCGGTGTGTAGGCTAGTTTTGGTGTAAGCAGTTTGCTAACATCTCCTGGGAGATTAATGTGCTTTATGTGTTTTAACCTTATTTCACTCTGTGCCCTGCAGTGCTCACTGAGAACTCCTGCTAGGGCTAGTGTGGGTACAGAGGGAGAGCAAGATTCTGGGAGAGAGTGAGAGCTACACCAGCCAGAAATCACAGGACAGGGGGCTGCTGCCTCTTCTTCTATAATAGCCAAATGCTTTTCTTTCAGTACTGGGGATGAACACGCT
>NW_020958321.1:8660-15047 GCF_003031625.1 Empidonax traillii | reverse complement strand
GTGTCTTTTTTTCCCTTTGTGTGTCTGAAGTTATCCCTCTATTAACTTTAATTGGAAAGGTACCTTTTGTTCCCCTAGAGTAGTCATATACTAACCACTGAACTCCCTAGGCTCAAATTTCTGGGGTAGCAAGAGTTCAGTTTTCTGATAACTCAAAAAAGAAAAAAAAAATCCAGAGAAAAATCTGATGCCTTTATTACTGCTAATAAAAAAAAAAATTATATTTTATATTTACACTAAAGACAAACTGTTGCATCCAGCACACGCAGAGGATTCTACTGCAAGTCACAGTGAGTTCAAAAGAAAGGAATTAAGGGCAGACACACAGAACATCACAGCACACTGACCCTTGCCACCTGCAAACCCTAGTGAAATGTATGCTGCTAAAAATAAATAAATAAATAAATAACCTTTTTCCGAGGCGCTGGGAGAAATCTATGTTCTTTCACAGAAGCAACCAAGCTTTGTTTCCTGGAGAGCTGTACCTTCTCTCAAACTCCACTGTCTCCCTCACAATACCACTGTTGGCAGGACAGAGGACGCATCCAGACTAACCTCCACCTCACTGCACTCCAATTAGCCACACAGGACACCTGCCTGGGTTGGCCAGATAGTTATCAACCAGAATAAGCTACAGCTGAGTTCCCATCTTTCCCTCAGTATTTGCTCTCATTTGGGAGCGGTTCCCTATTTGTCAGAGCTTCACAGGCTTCAGCTGCTCTTCAAGGTCTAGAAGAAGCTGTGTGAGGCCCCAAAAGTTTCTGTAAGATGACAAGCAGATAAGCGCTCTGGATATAACATATTTCTTTAATTTAAAAAAAAAAAAAAAAAAAGGAAAGAAAATAGTTAAAAGTTAGATATCCCTACTCATTCTGTTGCATATTGAAGAAATTTGCTCTCACCTAGTTCATAGCCCGATTGTGGTCAAATAAAATGCTAAAGAAAAAAGATGTTGTTACACGTTGGTCTCTGAATCAGAAGCTACGTCTGAACTTCCCCAGAAAGCTGCCTCATCATCTTCATGCCATTCATGCTGTTTGTAGCCACACAACATGAGCTAAGATTCATCTTGTCCTGATTTTCTTTGTGCCAGAGGAAGAATTTGGACTAAGGAGGGGCCGGGGCAGCAACATAACCAATGCTCCTGCCTCACAGCTCAGTTATGGTGGCAACTGAGTCACAGCAGAAACTATCACCCTCTTTGTACTGACAGATGGAAAAAAAAAAAAAAAAAGGCCCAATAGTGTGTCAAGGATTAGCACATGGTCAAGGACCCACCCCTATAGGTTCATGGGATTTTGCCAGCCAGCCAGTACAGAACTGACCCATTTCTTTCTGCATAGGGTATCTGGAGCCCTTTTTTGTTTTTAAAGCAGTCATTTGAGGGCAGCTAGCTGTAGTATTTATGCTTAAGGCAAGTGGTTGAGTAAGCTACCAGCCCCGTGTCATACTCCTTTACACCTGTCTATATAGCAGAGAATCAAATTCACTGTCTTCAGTGCAAGGCTCCTCCTCATACCTTTCACGAGTGAGAGCGAGAAATTAACACCCACTGTACAGGCCACCTCTTTCCTCAGCTACAATCATGTGAATCAGTTATCCTGCTCTCCTAATCAACAACTAACTAAGGTACAAGCAGATGTGACTGAGGCGTCTACGCGCAGATTAAATATACAGCCATGCCTTTAATGCTCAAGTTTTTTTCTCTTCTCCTTAATCCCTGACCAACCACAGACTCAAATACAGGTAAAAATTATTTAAGTTTTTAAATGGCCTAGTTCAGTGCATCAGACTGCCTGCACTTTGGAGTCCAGCCTTATTCCTCCTTTCTTCCTTTCTAGCATTAACCACACGTTCCAAACCCAAGGAGTTGTATCCTCCTAAGAACTACTGCACAAAACTGTCCTTTGCAAAAAGCTGCCAGATCACAGCATAGGATCAAACCACTGACCTGAAAGTACCCCTCACAGAGTGTATTTACTAAATATTTTACTCCCATAGTATCATCCCTGAAGGTATTCAATTCCAAACTGGATGGAACTCTGAGCAACCTAGCCCCCCCATGGCAGAGGGGTTGTAACTAGATGTTCTTTAAGGTCCCTTCCAACCCAAACCATTCCCTGATTTTATGATCATTTCAATGTTTCAGGTAGAAATAAAGTTTGAGAGAGCACTGCTACTTGAAGTGACTCAATGCCGGCGAAAGGCATTGGTAAAAGGACCTTCTGAGAGAAAAATCCTATTTATTCATCCAAACTACAGACCAGGCTGCTGTTTGTTCATCAGGAGCCTAAAAGCACCTCAACCCTGACATAAAAGCGATGCCCTAGGAGGAAAGACTGTTGCAGGATCTCCTTTCTGAAGGTAGACCCAGCTAGCCCTGTGCATCAGCTACAGCAACACATCCTGACAGGGATGGAAAAGTTTGTGGGTCGAGGACATCACTTAAGGCCAAGAGGAGACTCAACTAGAGGAAAATCTATGTAATTTATTGCCAATTAAAAGAGACAAAAATTAAGCCACCACCTTGCTCCCACCTACTCCTTTTTTGAGGCCCATCTTCACTCCCGACTCCTCTACTCTCCCACCCCTGAGGGGTGCTGCAGTCAGCTCAGAGCTGTGGGGCTTGGCTGTGCCTGTCTGTGCTCAGCACAGGGCAGCCCAGCCTGGTCTCTCCTCACCAACATCCCTGCAGGCTCTGCCAGCACCTGGCCCCAGCCCAGGACCATGACAGCCAGCACCTTTTTGAGGCCAGCAGTATAACCGGGCCATCAGCAACCAAACCAGGGGAGCAGCAGGGTGCCCAGCAGCCTGCAGACGAAGCAGACTGCTCCCAGCCTGCCTTAGCCTGCCAGCACCCAGCCTGCTTCCTGGCAGATGTGGTTGGTGCACTGAGAGAAAGCAGCACAGGGACAGAAATTACAGTTCTTAGAATCAGCGTATAATTCCCTTCTTTCCTACCCAAAAAGGCAGTACAAACAGAGCTTTGCTTACCATATAAACTCTTTTTTTTTTTTTGGGATGGGGGAATCCCATACAGCAGCTTTTCCCAGTGTGATTCAGCTTTCTGGGAAAGCACCATTGCAAGAATTTTGGCCTTCAGGACTGAAGTAACAGGCAGTAATCAAAAGTGAGAATTAAAACGACCATCGAGCTAAAAGAAGATGTTCTAAGCCACGGCACCAGCAGTCCTCCCTGTTGGGACTGCAAGGCTGCCTGGTAGCAGCTCCAAAATTAGTTCTTCTTCATCCCTCTGACTGCCAAATCGCCTCCCTTCCCAGCTGAGGCAACACCAAAGAGATGTGCACAGAGACTGCTCAAAAGCAAAAGCCCGTCTGGAAGTCTTTCCTCCTGCCCCAAGAGCAGCCATTTGAGCACAAGCCAGGCCATGCAGAAGGTGGAATTAGCCTTTCCTACATGCTCCTCCTGGGATCCAGGGGAAATCAAGTTCTGCCATCAGGGGGGAAAGAGAAACAAGGCCCTAGCAGAGGTCACTGATAGGACCTGCTGTACCATGTGGTGGTGGCAGGGGTGTCACGCACAGCTCTGTGTTGCACAGCCCAGTTCGTCCGGGACAGTGGTGGTCAGCAGGTGCTGGCTGCTGCATCTGCTGGAATTGTTCAAAATGTGTGTGGATGTGGCGCCTGGGGACGTGGCTTGGTGGTGAAAGTGGTGGCACTGGGCCAATGGTTAGACTCGATGATCTTTGTTAAAGGTCTTTTCCAACCTTAACGATTCTATGATTCTCCCTCCTTTCCCACCCCACCTTCATTACCAACTGCAAGGGCAACCCATGAAAGAAGGCACAGGATGTCTCACTGGAAGGAAAACCCTTGCAGGCTGCTCTGCAGCATTGGTAGCCCCCACCCCCACCCCTGCTCCACAACTTGTCTTTGAAATGGCCTGATGACTGATTATGGGAATCTTCCCCACGCAGTACCCCCACACCATGACATCTCAATCATACTTCCATTTCTTTTATAAAATAAATGTTTTTTTTTTTTTTTCTGGCCCAGTATGTTTATCAGTTAGTCTGAGCCAGTTATCTGCACAGGTTTACGGTATGCAGCCTAGAACCATTAGATTTTTATCACGTCTTATGAAAATCATACGCAGCTTACTCTTGTAGCTGTATATTACAAGGGAATCGTAGAGAGAGACTGGTTCTCCTTAGATTACTATCTCTGAATTGATGCTGTATGAGGCACAACTGCTTAAAAGGTTATAACTGAAGTAATTTTTGCCATTACAGGTAATTTATGGCTCCTGTGTGTCTGACCTGTCAAATCTTCTTAGAGAGATCAAACAGGGTCTGTTTGTCATATGCATTTATCTAACACTTGTTCCTCTGCAAGATTCAAAACGCAATAGTTATTCTTTTCTTGGGTGTCAATTTTCCCCTGTACATCTTGCCTCTTAGTCCTTGTAAACGTCCTCCTAATGCAAAATGCGGGGGTGCTTCAGCTGCAAATATGAGCTATGACTACCTCTCCACAGGAATTTTTAAAAGGGAGAATTTTTTTCATAAGCAGGGCTCTGATCCTTCAGAGAGATCTGAAGTTTTGCTCACAGATGTTTTGAGATCCAGCTGTGCCTCAGATCTCACTGCATTATTTTTCCCTCAGCTTTACACAACTCTGAGATGATCTCTGCTGTTGGGAAAGGAATCCTTCAGGAAAACTTCTGGAGAACAAAATATGCTTCGATTGGATAAGGCAGGTGTATATCCTCAGCCCCTTCCTGCACATCAGCCTTGACTTCACCACAAGGCTCAGCCCTCATGTCCCCCCGGCTCTCCTTTCTGTTTCCTCCTCTCAAGTGGCTGGAAGTTATATTCTGTTTTGCATACTAGAGGCTGGTCACAGGATGACAAAAGTTGTGACAGTTTCTTGTTTACTGAGCACGTGTAAAGACAGGCAGGAAAGCAGAGGAGGGCTCAGTGACAACACCCACAGGGCAGCCTTGGGGAACACAAAGCTCACCTTCTGCATGCACTTCCTGCGTTAAATAGGAAACAAATAGATATGATTTGTTTATTCAATAAATAACTATAAAAGAATAAATTCTTATTTAAGTAATAATAATAATAAATAAAATCAGAAGAGCTATATTTTGCTGGAAGTGAAATCCTTTAAGTAAATTGACTGAAGTGGGTTTCTTCACTAACATATCTGTTTTTACAGTGTTTACAGTACAGAAGTTTTGTGCAGCAAATGGAAAATATTCTGAAAAATTTCAAGTAATTCTTCAAATCTTTTATACAGGACAAAGTTTCAGGTGCAAACACACGCAAAATCCAAAGTTCTTAAGATCTAAGGAGCTGGCCCAATAACACAGTATGTGTTTGAGAAATGCCAGACTTCGATTCAGAAACATCAAATGCTTGCAAAAACTGTTCCTCATATCAGGGAAAATGTTGGTGTTGCCAGTTGGTTGACAGACTTTAATGTCAGGTAGAATTAAAAAATGACAATCAAATAAACCATAAATTGCTGCTGCATGTTAGAAATGATTTACATATATGGTTACAGGAACTGCAGATGTATGTTAGATGCAAAACGTCACTAACAACCTCATAGTTAATATAACTAGCACCCTGTTGGAAATATTGCCCAGCTCTGTGGATGTTTTTCATCCACATTTTTGAATCTTTCTAGACTATTTGAGAAGAATCCAAGTATTATTTCAGAGTATTTATTCAAAATTCATTAAAAGCCTAATAAGTGTAATAATAAATAATTTGCTTCTTCACAGATTAATTTTAACACTGACTTATTTTACCACACTGATAAAATCTATCTCCATCTCAAATATTATTCAAGCTGCCTCAGGATCTGCCACCTTTTTTTTTTTTTTTTCCCTAAGTTTGTTTTTAATTTCTTTCTTTTCCTCGCAGTGTCTTAGATGAGGATCTCTCTTTATCTCTGCCCCAAGCTTTATGCTATGACAGTCTTGAATGGCATATCACAGCCTATTTCTGAGTCCTGGAACAATGTCTTTGACAGTACATATTAGCATTCTGGCACTTTCCTCTTGAAGAAATTCCTGTGTGCTTCAAACAATAGACAGTGTTAGGAGATTTGGACAGGCAGAGGAGTATTCAGTCAATCTCAGAAACCATTTTGGTCATGCAAACAGAAGACAACAGAAGGCAGAAAACACCTAGAGTCTGCTACAAACTAGAAAAGAGCTGTAAGGTTGAGGATTTTATGAAACATGGAGACTACCATACCTCCTCTGGACAGACTGATCCTTTCAACTAATCAAATGCCAAAAGAAACACAGGCCCAAAAGTCATGGGTTTGAGCCAAGACATCAAGACATCAAAACCTGAAAAAAGTATAAAAGAAGTTCCCTGCCTGTAGCTGCATGATGCCAGCCTCCACA
>NW_020958321.1:0-1817 GCF_003031625.1 Empidonax traillii | reverse complement strand
ACGATGAAGTGTGTTCCTCAATAGACAAGCCCTTTATTCACTCACAAAAGCCCAAGCCAGCCTGTAGGAGAGGCTGAGGCAGAGCTTCTCCTGAAGAGCCTGTGGCTTACACTATTTTGGTATGAGTTTAAAGAAAAACAGTCACATTTTTTACACATTTGGTTTTCATTTGTTTGAATCAGTTTTGTAACCTAATAAAAAGACCTACAGTTTCATAAAAGGAAGTTAACTGGTTGTCTTTGGGCAGTAGGAGACTTTTTCATATATTACTGCATTATTTTAAGGGCATTAACCGCAGTCAGCCCGTGAGCTCTCTTATAGAACTGATTTGATTTAGGATTTTTTTTAATTACACTGTGTTTTATTAGAAAACAAACCCGAATGTCAATGTGAAAGTACTGGATCCTTTCTTATTACACTGCTCCGGCCTGGAAGGCAGAGCACTGCTTGTGTACTGGCTTGTAAGCCATTCACATTGTCTCCCACTGCCTGCTTGCCTCCTGGCTGGCACCAAATTCACTCAACAGGAACAGAGGTTCAGGGTGCTGGTGTTCCCATTCAAGCAGCAGGAAGGGATCTCATTTACCAATACATTTTCACCTTCCAACAGAAAGAAATCTGACAGCCTGACCACACCTTCCAGCACTCCAACCCAAGGGGAAGTCAGTTTGACTGTCTAACCTTGAGTTTTGGCAGGGGGAATGGAAGGGAAGTAACTTGACCACTACTGCCTTCCACTGATAATGCACAGAGCTCAGGGTGGCCATAACTTACCCAATTAGCCACAGTGCCTGCCGTCTTCAAGAAATATACTCTGAAAACTTTCCTGAAATGGATGATCACAGTGCACAGCTCAGGAGTAAAACACATGCTCTTCCAAAGCCCAAGGAAACACACACATACTGTGCTGTAAATATGTTTACACTACTGTCTTCTAGACAGCACAAACAAGCCACTGTGTGTAAGCATAAACCACTGGCAGCTGCCATTCACCTCATGGGATATAAATAGGATAGCAAATATATTGAAAGTTTAATTTCCAAGAATCTAGCCTATTCCTTTTTTAGTTAGACTTTGCCATATGCTATTTCAATACATTCACTTTACAGTTATGACTAGAATGGCTATTCAATGTATTTGACCATACATCAAGGGGCAAATTAAGATGAGGACTTAGTCCAGAGAAATAGAGTAACAACCCTGGGCAGGCATATGAAAAGCTGAGTGCTTTGCTAAAACTGATAAAGAAGAGAAAGACATGAGAGGAAAAGCAAAGAGAGAGAAAATAGAGAATATGAAAAAAAAAAAATTAAAAAGAAGGTGGGAGGAAAAGGTAAAACCATCTAGGGTCTCTTTATCAGGAAGTTTAGCTACTGACTCCAGCATCATGGATCTTTTTCTCCTGGCTAATACAGTGCATCTTTTGGTGCTGTTTTCTCAAATCCTGTCCTATTAGGCAGTGTCACTGTCACATCTTCTCTCAGTAGCTAAAGGGATTTAGTTCCTAAGCAATACTCGTGCCTCTGAATCACACTGGAGCTGAATCTGGAGGAGCACTGTAGTAACGGGGGAGAGGTTTACAAACCTTGGAGCTATTCCCAGCTACACCTAGATGTTTACAAAACAAAGGGACTTTGAAGTCTAAATTTGACCCTGGACTATGGGAAGCAGCAGAGAGATTCAGAAAGGATAGAAGAGACATTTTAGATAAAAAATTGTAGACCTGTTCGCCTTAGTTTTGACCTGTTCTAGGACCCATGTCAAGGGAACAAGTAGCTATAAGGCAGACTATTCTTGATATTGGGGGGGGGGGGGGG
>NW_020958320.1:0-15082 GCF_003031625.1 Empidonax traillii | reverse complement strand
AGGCAATCCATCTACGTCCTGAGGACCTCGCTGCCACCGTCCAAGCGTGCTTGGCCCCGGCAGATGAACCTCAGGATTAAAGGGTGGGCTCAGTTCCGCGCACACTGTGTCTCACCTAAAAAATCCAATGCGCAGGCTGGAAGGTGGAAAGACCTTCCCCGGTTCTTCGTTCGCGAAGAGACTGGCCATTATTATTTATTCACATGATTTTGTTTCAATATTGAAAGCTTTATTTCTTTCTACCCAATAAAATTTTCTCATAGGTATGTGGGAGATGAGGTTTCATGGTTTTGTACTCTTTAACATACTTATGTATGTTCTATACAAACAGAGGACAAAAGAGGTCTTTTTCTTCAGAGGTTTTACATTCTCTTTAACCACTTCCTGTCCTTGCTACGCTGATTGCTTTCACAAGTCTGGCCAAACAGTTCATTCCAGAGACTGAATGGGAATTGTATATATGGGAGCTTGTTGGTAAACAGTGCTTGATCATACTTCTGAAGAAAAATGAGGGAAAACTTTGGAGAGCATGCCAAAGCCAAATGGCACTGAATTTTTACTACCAGCAGGATATCGGTATTTTGTAGGTGGTTTTTTTCACTTAAAAGTACTCCTACCTGTGTAAGAGGTAAATATTCTTCACATCCCTAAGCAAGAACAGATGAACAGATGTCAAGAAAAATCATGTCAACTTCAGAAATCATACTGCATCTTTATAAGAACATACTTTTAAAACATATAGAAATATATTTAATATATTTAATATATTAAACATATATAGAACTTTCTCTGTGGTATGATGGCATGATATTTACTCGCCAGAAAGCAAATACAACACTAATGTGTACTGTGGAGCATTAGTTACAGAATTTTTTTAATTTTCTAAACTAAACAGATTGTTCTTAAGGAAATCTGATATTTTGCATGTAAATGTTCCAGAGCTTCTGACTTAATCAAAAGAGAATTTGCTTTTGTGTGACTTTAACTGAGAGATTACCTTACAAGTAAATGTTCAAAAGAATATTTTTAGGTTTTTATTAATTCTCATAAATTATGCATCCTGAAATGGATGTGCATATTTTCCAGGACTCAATCTATGCTTGTTGTATTGCTTTTTAAAATAAATTTCAATTTATTATGTAGATTAAAATAGCCATAAATATGATAAAACATATAAATAAATGTTTTCTATCTTTTGAAGTGATCTTTTCTTAATGAGAAGGGTTTGTAGAAATTCCAAACTGATGAGCAAAAGACAATAGCAGATGTTACTGGACAGCATCTTTACCATTATTTACTGTTCTGCACTGTCAAGAAACAACCTCTGCCACTGTATTTTTGTCCTCATTGGATAGTCCTTATTAACACTACAGAGTTTATAGAAGAGGATAATATGTATCACTTTGCTCCAGCTCAGGAGGACCATATCTGATGGTCCTATGCAAACTGATTCCTCGATATTAAGGCACATAAATGCCAACATGAACTTGTCTCAGAAAACATATCTTGTATTTCAGTGTCTTCTTGCTCATTCCTTTTGTCTCGTAAAGTATTGGAGATGCTCTGAAAACAGAAAATACAAACAGGTGGAGACATTTTCCCTCTATATTCAATACAGAATTGTCCCTGCAGGAGATGATTCACCCTTGTGTATGTTATCATTTCTCTTGACAGACAAGAACAATATGGTCTTAAAGTATACATTTGAAAGGAGCTCCATCCAGCTCTGGGATCCTGCATCCATCATCCATCCTGCATCTGGGGTACTTCACCCAGCTCTGGGTTCTCCAGCATGGGAAGGACAATGACCTCTTGGAATGAGTTCAGGGGAGGGCCACCAAGATGATTACAGGGCTGGAGCCCCTCTACTACAAAGAAGGCTGAGAAAGTAGGGATTGTTCATCCTAGAAAAGGCTTCAGCGTGACCTAAGTGTGGCCTTCCAGTAGCTGAAGGGAGCCTGCAAGAAGGATGGAGAGAGACTTTTTTACAAGGGTGTATAAAATAAGGGGGGACAAGAGGGAATGGCTTCAAACTGAAAGAGAGTAGGTATAGATTAGACATTAGAAAAAAATTATGTACTATGAAAGTGGTGAGGCACTGGAACAGGTTGCCTGAAGAAGATATGGATGCCTGGAAGCGTTCAAGGCCATCTTGGGTGGAGCTCTGAGCAACTTGGTCGAGTGAAAAGTGTCCCTTCCCACAGCAGGACAGTTGGATCTAGATGATGTTGAAGGTCTCTTCTAATCCAGACCATTCTGTAATTCTGTGATTCTACGAATTTTCTTTTAAACTCTAATTTATTCTATTACACATAAAAATAAAAAGCAAAAATAATTACAAATCCAGAATAAAGTAAAACATTTTGACTATAACCCTTAGCCTTAAAAAGTAATTTCAGTGTAGAAATTGGGTGTAAGCAGTAAGCTAGACTAAGGAAGTGCTCACTGTGCAGTATAAGAATAAATAAAACTATATACTATTAGAAAAAGCACAATGAACATGGTTTCATAATGAATGCAGTAAATAGGGACAAATTTTAATAAAATATATGATAAAAATAAAAACAAAGACACTCTGTTTTATGCAGATCTAGAAACTTCAACAAGGACCAGATTTTGAAAACATTTATGTATACCTTTTTCCCATTATATTTGCAAAAATTCTCTCCTCCTAGAGAGAGATTAGTAAGTTTCCCTATTCCAACTCGTGCTTTAGCAACAACTGATCTCTTGTGAACACATAGCTCAAACTTGAAGCACAAAGCAAATAATGTGCCCTGTTCAAAGGGATAATCAGCTAGATCTTCCCAATAATCTATTTCAACAACAGTAACATAGAACCAAACTACAATATCAAACAGCTTGGAGAATGGAATTCTTTTCATATAGGAAATTCCAGGAGATTTTCATTCTGAATCAGAATGAAACTTAAGAAATCTTTGAACTGTTTCTTGGGATGAAAAGTTCTCTATATTTTAGCATAGAGATGCTAAAGAAAAACATCTCATTTTCATGTTTTGAAGAGTCAATTCAAGATATACTGCTGCTGAATTTTGAAAATTAGATAACTTAGCCAAAGATGTCCTTTCTCTCTATAAATACTCCATTTCAACAACTCTACGAGTTCAGCTAAACAGTCATCAGATTTAAGGAGTACATTAAATATAATTGAAAATATATAAATATATAAATAGTTCTTTAACACTATTTATGAACTTAGGCTTTTTATTTTTCTCGTGGCAGATACCAATGATTTCAGCAGCAAAATATCCACGACTTTGAGATCTGATACAATTTAAATGTGCCCACCTGTGTGGGTGGTGAGTACGCAGCTTTCTGAATTCTGTGCTACAACAGTTCAATAAAACTGGTGAAGTATACTAGCACATAGTCTAGCTGCACCACTGACATAATGGGGTCAGCATCAATCACTTGAAAAATCATGAATGCAATGAATGGATTTTCAAAGAACAGGTTTTAAAAATACATTACAAACGCATTTGTAATTTTGAGACTAGAGATACACGCTTTGTGAGTTATATGGAACCATAAATTATCTTCAGCAGTCATTAAAAACAATGTAACTCACCTCTGCAAGAAGTCATATTAAAGGACTCCCAGCTGATCTATAGAAGCATACTAAAGCATATTAAACTGTTGAGCTGTAGGGTTTCTAATTAAAACCCCATAATGGAGGATTAATTTGAAATGCTGATAGCAGACCACAGGTCAAAAACATTGCTAACAAATTCTAAAACAATTGATACCATCCAAGTATTTCAGGGAATTTTCTAAAAAAAAGGAAACAAATTAGATTCTGCCAGGCAAAAAAAAAAAAAAAGGATTATGATTAATAATTTAGTATGTGTATTAAAAGTACTGATTTGCAAGCTCATTTTAGACTTTAAGCATTATTTCTGAGAGAGTCTCAGTGCAACAGCTATTTAAATGCTCTTACATTAGGAGCTCTATTTTGACCTTATTCTTGTCCACGGTTCACATCAATCTTAAGACCTAAGCAGATCAAGTGCTTTATGGTATCTAGCACAGTAAAAAATGCTAGAACACCCATCAGTTTTTTCATTTGCAGGAAACTTCAGTGACCAGAACTGTCATCTATTTAAACTGACAAGTTCTTCAAAAGCCTGATCTATCCTGAAATATTAAATCCTACTTCACACACTTTTTTTTTTAATAAGAACAGCACCATATAACAAAAAGGATAAAATCAAAGTTG
The DNA here is from genome assembly GCF_003031625.1 of Empidonax traillii. NCBI lineage: Eukaryota > Metazoa > Chordata > Aves > Passeriformes > Tyrannidae > Empidonax > Empidonax traillii. The sequence continues at coordinate 10,845 of NW_020958320.1, read as the reverse complement.
ATTCTAGACCTTATACGATACAAACTTGTATGAGCACCATGGAATCTGGCCAGGACATGTATTGCTTTGGACTAGAGGAGTTAATAGCTTATGTTGGTCCTAGATTAGACATCTTTGCTGAGACTGTTAAAATACAGCTTCATCAGTAATTGAAGTGGAGAAGCTGATCACAAAGAGTGTGATTACAGAGACTGTAGCATGTATGCAGAACACATGCAGAGGGAGAACTCGTAGGCCACTGAAAGGTGCCTTTAAAACAAGAAAGAAATCAGCCTTCACCAACTCATTTCCCTTGCCACAGCCATACTAAAAACAAAACTCAAAAGTCTGCAGAGTGAATGGTGAGGTACACATCACTTATTATAATTCAGTAACCCTTAATTAAGGTTGAGATCAAGTGTAATCAATGTTGATATAAAATAATTTAACAGTAAACTTTCAATCAATTTTCCTAGTGTAAATAGTTAACTCCAAAATCCATCAGTCCTGAAAGTTGAAGTATTTCAATACGTAAAACCATCATATAAAACAGACAAGATTCCATCATTATAAATCAACATTTAATAGAGAAATGTTGATGATACAGATGCACTTTGAAGGAGTAAAACTAATTTATTTGTGCTGTACTTTGCCTGAATAGCAGCAGACTTTGAAGAACTGCATGAACCTTATGAGAACACTGTCACTGGAGGTTTCTTTAAACCATAGATTTTGAAATTATAGAATAAAGAAGTGGTCAGACCAGTATAGATTCAGTACAGATTATCCCCCATAAAATACTGTGAGGACTACTTAAGCTATTGGAGTTGCTATACGTAGAAAAATAAATGACTGAATAAAGCTTTAAAGTAGAACAGTTTCTATTGACAACAGCTATGTTGGTATTTTTGTCACTTCCTGTTGTTAAAACCAAAGAAACGTGTCCTCTAGATTAGATCTCTGCTTGTAGCTAAAATACAGGTTAAAAAATAAACTTAGCAATTCATTAGTATACTTTGCATGCCATAATACCAATACCTTCTGTCGCAGTTTTGCGGTTGGGGAAGGGACCGGACCAGCAGCAGGGTTCTTGTCTAGCCTGTAGATGTTAGCAAGAGGCTCAAGGGCAAGGATGGAAGGTTAGGTTCAAGCTGTGATGCAGCCCCAGGAAGAGACACACAGCACACGTCTAAAAACCTTCACAGCGGGCGCTGATACACTTCATTAAAACAAAATGGTGGGTTTTATAGGGCTGGGTAGAGAAGGGTCTGGAAGGAGGGTGGAGATGGGGCGGAGCATGCAAATCTGCTAACAATGGTTGGATGAGGGTAACTGAATAAACATTAGGAGGTAGGGACAAGGGAGGAGATAACCGGGGGAAACATGATTGGTCAGTACCACCTGGTACACTGACCAATGGAACACTGTCTTTATGCCCGGTAGGCTTCAAGTCCATGAGGGGAAAATGGGAGAGTCAACCTACTAATAGGTTTTATGATTTTAACAAAGCTACCATGACAAAGTCCTTAACTATTGGTATTCTCACAGGCAGTGGTGTTGACACGGTTGTTTTTCCAGTCTTCAAAATAAACCTCTTCTTTCCCCTGATTCTTCCACAGTGCATATGCTGTCTCCATTTTCTCATGGTACTCTTCACCTCCAGCAAACTTCTATTATCAATTGCACAAGGGACTACTGCTGTCACCTGCTAGCAGACACAGCTTAGCATGAAATGCTTTCTTCCACCCCTGCTAATCCCAAGGAGAGAAGGACTTCCTGGGTCATCCTTTAATAAGGTCCCTTCCACTGCTGATTCCACATTCCTGAATAGGAAGAGTAGGGTTATTTTACAGCAGAGAAATTGGAAATATATTTCCATACTCTCCCCTTTACTATATTGAATCATGCTCAATTCCTGAAATTAAGTTTTCCACATGTTCTGCTATTCCTGGTCAACACGTAGAATGCTCAGTTTCAATCAAATGATAATACAGTATACAGTAAGATTAGATATTTTTAAGTAATTGAAAGAAAAAATTTTGAAATTATCAGTAGTCTCACATAATTTTATGTACATACCTCTTCTTCATACTTATCAGCATCAATATTGCTGTCTGGTTAACCAACACTAGCATTTGAAAACCCATATACTGGAAAAAAAGCCAAAAGTTATTTTGAAAAAATGAGAAATACAATAAAAAATTCCAGACACTCATGTATAATGTTTTTTGACTATAATTTAGAGTGATTCCAAGAAAAATAAGATTTTTTTTTTCCTGGAAACCTTCAGAAAGTGACATCACCGTCTAAGAGGCAGGCTTCAGGCAAAGCACAGCTTACTGTGCTGGGCTTAAAGATGTAGCCATAACTGCCTTGGAAGTGAAGAACAAAAGCTGTTGTTAAGCAGCTGTGCTTCACTGAAGAAAATTCTTATTTCTTTATTCCCATTATAATGGTATCTAAATCTCATACCTATTTAAGGACTCCTTTGAGCTATAAGGCACCAAATCAAAATAAAAAGATGGTTGATTTTGCTCATTTTCAGTGATAATAAATTTTCACCTACAGTATCTAGATACTGTGATACTAGATAGTTTCATGGATGTTGGAAATGAGACAGTTTTTTCTTTCATTGTGTAATAAATTGTGAGGCAAGCACTACATGCCTAGGCAGTATTAGGAAGGAAGAAGGAACAAGGTTCCTGGTTATTGCACCTGAGGTCCTCTCTTTGCTGTACAAAATATTGAGTATTAATGAATATTGTAGTGCTTAACAAATGAATCAGTAACACTGTTCATTGCTTCACCCTTCGCAGCCTAAAACAGATCATTCAAAAGGGATGACAAGAAACAAAAGACAGAAGAAAAATATGTAATCAAAGTGATATAAGAATATATAGTTACAGTGCAATCTTTCAGAAATCCAAGTGTTCTTCCCTTAAAAAGCAGGAATTCTTTATAAATATGGAGTCTCCCAGTAGGTCTACATAGGTAACAAATTTTTAATCATAGTTTGCTGTTTCAATATTGTAGCCATACTGTAGCTACCTGTACCTTCAAGCTGCAATATTCTGGAGCAGGATTTTCTTTATTTCTTCAGCACATACTGAACACTGAACCTTTGTCATTGAAAACTTCCATGCAGGGATATGGAAAGATCCTCGATTTTGTTGAGATTTCATTTGAGCCAGGACTTTCTGTAAATATGTCTTTCTATCAGCACATTTTTAAGTGCTCTGTCTGGAAGTCACATCAAGACAGGATCACATTTTTCATGCATGCAAAATTCCCTCTCATTTTACAAGAAAGTTGGAGACTGATTTACACTTAGCGTAATGAGTAGACATTTGATTTTCACAGTACTTCCAAGGAATCCCATGGGTGATGTAAAAGTAATAACAGATCCAATGTCAAGCAATACACAAGAAATATATGCCACTAGCTGGTTCTCCCCGAAGAAACTGTAACACAGTGCATTTATACTATTATGTTTTTCCTTTTTTCTTTTTTTTCTGAGACTTCCACTTACAAAACTTATTCTAGAAAAATATTTAAATATTTTCAATGCCATTACTGAGAGGGTGGAAATAGTAGAATGACAGAAGAGTATTATTATTATTTATACCTACAGTCACATAGAGAAAAAGATATATTTTCATAAATTCAGATGATGGTAGCAACATACGAGATACAAACAGAACATTCTCAGTTGAACAATGTGAACCCCTCAAAATGAAATCAGAAAACAATTACAAGTTTACAAATTTTTTTTGGTTCTCCAGAAATTATTATCACGTATGCAAATTCTATGGGGATATAGAAATCGTTCTCATCAAATTAAGGCTCAGATTCAGCCTCTTTGTGACTGGCCACTTTCTCCTTTCCAATTCAACCATTTTTCCATAGATATGGGAAGTAGCTGGGGTTTTTATTACTTCCAGATCAAATGTTTTGTACCATAATTACTGCACTGATGCTTCTCAACATTGCCAAGGCAGTCAAGCCTTTAAAAGCACAGCTGTTGTTATGTCACTAAAAACTTACTTTTCTGTGAAAAAAATTGATAGACACTCTCGGAAAAAGCAATGTCCATATGGAGAGGTCCAAGTTCTTATACTTTTATTCATTCCATCTAAATATTTACTTAAAAGCATCTATAATCTTGCCAAATGTAGGCCAAATGCAGAAAAGATAAAAAGAGCTGATTTATTTTTCAGTGATTCATCTACAAGCTTTCCACCAGGAGAAATAATTAAATTGCATAAATTATAAGAATATATAAATTGTAGATATAACGATATATGTTTTCTCCTATTTTGAAAATCATACTGTCTAATGAGGGAAAATATACTCAACAGAAAAAAACCCTACAACTATGCAGTTCAGTCCAATACTGCCACCTTGTGGAAATGGAAATCTATTACTATTTCTGTTGATTACAGAGAACCATACAATAAAATGGTTTGGGTTGGAAGGGACATTAGAGATCACCTAGATTCAACATCCTTCCCATGGGCAGAGATACTTTCCACTAGAAAGATTGCTCAAAGCCCCATCCAGCATGAACTTGAACACTTACAAGGATGGGGCACTTTTTAAAAACAAATTATTTAAAACAAATGAAAAATTCCATTTATACTCACATAACACACTGAATAAATTGTTTCTGTTGAATAAAAGCCACAGGCCAAATGTCAAAAGCATAAGACCTAGAGCCTGGGAAAGAAAAAAAAAAGGAGGATTGTTGCTTTAATTAAAAACATCTTAAAGAATATTTTGAAGCTGCCAAATAAGAGAAAGAAAACAGATTTTTTTTAACCTAGAAAATTCCACTGATGGCACTTAGATAGTACTTCTGTATTAGTGTTTTATCTATTATTTGAATTCTGCTGTTTTCATTTTTGAATCACAATTGAAAATACAGTCATACATTCAATATGAAACAAATATAACTAAGTCTATTGATTACAATAGTATTTATTTTCTTCAGACAATGTTGTATAAAATTAAACAGTCATTTGATATTTTGAACAAGAAGTAGTAGCAACTGTAGAAGCATCAAGATGGCGTCTGGTCTCAATTGCACCTAATGTTACATTGTATACATATATGGATTTATATATTTTTAGCTTTTTTTTCATTTTAACTGCAAAAAACATTTGAAAGCAACATGTGTTTTGGAAGATTTACATGGCAAGAGTTACATAGATTGGCATACATTTGTGCTTATAGTCTTCAATGCCCTTTCTAATTACTAAGGATACCAGCTGACATGAAGAGATGACAAATACAAAGCTTCTGCAGTCAAAAACTCTCTTGCATTAACAACTTATTTTGGATACAAAACATATGTTACATATATATTAATTTTTTTTTTTTTTCAGAAGAAAAGATTGAGCAAACAAAAGTGTTGCTTGCCCTGTCAAGGTCCTCAATGCCTGTCTGGATTATGAAACCTCTGTTGCTGAATTGCACAGTGAATAAAGCTATAGTAAGCTTCTCAAACCTGCTCCACAGTGGAGTGGAGTGGAGTCAATAATGGGGTCAATAATACACCGTGTAAACTTATGGATTGTATGCGATAACTGGCTTTTCTCCCTGAAGAAGTCTCACCACTTTTAGGAGCAGTAAAATTTCATGAAAATTTTCAAAACCAGAATATATTAAAAAATTGCTGTGATTTATTGTTCTAGTAAACAAAAACTGAATAAAACATGGACAGTTACATATTTCATTTGAAAACTGGCATCTCCAATAGTTCTGTTGTAAAAATTATGTGGTTTCAAAGCTTTGAGTAATTTTAAATAATTCCGTTTACCTTGTATTATTTATCTGAAAATTAGAAATATTATCTTTATAAAATTACTTACATTTTATAATATTGTTTCTACGTGAGAAAAATCCTTATCAGGGTTTAATATTTACATCCTACCTTAAAGAACACAGTCTAATAGTAATACATTTCTTCCTGAAGTCCAGTGTAAACACACTCTTACAACAGAGAAGTTTTCCTCTGTTGGCTAGCCCTGACTTCCTGGATACAGGCAACATGCCTACAGAAACCTCTCTTTTATTGGTAAAGTTATTTGCTAAATACATGACATGGTCTTCATTCACCATGGTCACAGCATAACACCTTCACAAAACAAGTACTAAATGCACGTTCAAATCAATGCTTAAAAAATTGACCAGATTGAAAAGTTCACCAGTTACATGATTCTGGGAAGTGGTGGATTTCAAATGGGTGACTTTCCATTATTTTAATATTTAAATGTCTTACTCATCCATAACACTGGTGAGGAAACAGTAAAGGGTTGCCCTTGAATCCAGTATTTTGTGCTTAACATCCATAAGTCTTTCAGAAAGATATTAATTTTATTCTGAAGATGGTAGATAGAAAAACCCCCACCATTCTTGTCAGATCCTCCCCATTGCTCCCAAAATGCACACTTTCTATGCAAAACCTGACTTTACATTTTTTCATTATACCTGCCTTTGCATCTTGATATTCCTTATCAGTCTCAGGGTCAGATGCTTTCCCTGTGAACACCATTACAGACTAAAATGTTATTATCTGCACCCTGCCTGCCCTGTATTGCTTTTGCTAGACTGAATTGTGTGGAGTTTTTAATTCTGGACATTTCCTTTAAGTCTGGATATGGCCTCCAGGCTCTTAAGAGAAAGGAACGTTTTACACAGGCAGACAAGGGGGGAATGATTTTAAACTAAAAGCAAGGTAATATAAATTAGATGCTAGGAAGGAATTCTTCATGCAGAGGGTGGTGAGGCACTGGAACAGGTTGCCAGAGAGGTTGTGGATGCCCCAGCTTTGGAAGTGTTCAAGGCCAGGTTGGACGGGGCTCTAAGCAACCCTTAGGTCTAGAGGAAGGTGTCCCTGCCCAGGGCAGTGGGGTTGGGACAAGGTGATCTTTTAGGTCCCTTCCATTCTGTGATTCCATGGGCACCCCTCCTGCCTCACCGGGCTGACCACCCCAGTGAGCCCAGTGCCAGTGCGACACTGGCCTTTCTGAGCCGTGACAGAGCCCCAGTGTGTGAGGACAGAAGGCATGTCTGGCAAGTTTTCATTTTTCATGGCTCTGGAGTTCTCGTGGCAAGCAGGAAGCAAAACCATAGTGGTTTAATCCACCTTTAACTTGTCTTTGGTCTGCCTTTTTTTCCCACCACGAAGACTAAATTCCAGTCTATTACTTAAAAACAAAACAAAACCAAACCCACAAACCAACCAAACCAAACAAAAGAAACAAACAAACAAGCAACCAAAGAAAGAAACAAACAAAAAACCTCAAATCAAATCAAACCAAAAAACCCAAATAAAATACTGCGAGCTGCTCCTCGCCACGCCGGGACACGCCGCCTGCCGCCCCAGTAGGAAACGGCAGCTCCTGGCGGGGTTTGGCTCCTCCCGCTGTCCGTCCGAGACGCTGTTTCCCGTTGCCGTGGTAACGCTCCCGGCGGCGCAGCGGTGGGTTCTCGTTCTCCGCACGGAGCGCCTGACCGGCAGCGGCTGGCGGCCGCGGGATTTCAGAGTGGAAAGGTGGCCGGCCTCCGGAGGCGGCCGGGAAGGTGGGAGCTCCGGGAGAGGTTCGGGTGAACGGTAGGTAAGTTGGTATGTGGAATAAACAAGGGGGACCGGAGGGCGGCCGTTGCTCGGAATGGTGGACTACAACTCCCAGTATTCAAAGGGGCGGATCCTCCTAGAATCCGGGCTTTTTCCCGCCGCTATGCCTCTTGGGAGGTGTAGTTTTCCCTCGCCGGATTCGCTGAACGCCGTCCCGGCTGAGATGCGCTCCGCGCGTCCCGTCTCCTGTTGCAGGAGCCTGCGAGGGACCAGGAGCTGCTCGCTGCCTCAGATGGGGCGGATCTAGGCTGCTTCTCATGTCCCTGGGTTGAAAAGGGGCACTGGTTGCGGAAGGAGGGAGGTGGGGATGAAGGGAAACCCGTTTTCCTCCGATCTGGATCCATCCACAAGTTTGTTCTTCTGTGGGTTGTGACATTTCTGACTGTTTTCTCTGTGTCATTAAAACGTCATTGAGTGCTTTTGGATTCTTAGTCTTATTTTGTAATTGTTATTACTTATTTATTGTTCAAAACTTTTTTCTGCTTTGTAACTGTTAGGGCTGGAAAAAATTCCTTGTGAGCCTTAGGTCATGGCACTGATACTTTCCACAAAGAGTAGACAGCAGGCAGAGTTTTTTCATATTGAAATTTCATAACATTTGCAAAATTTTGAGCGGTAGCCTCAGGGGGATTTTCTTATCACAAGGTAACATTTTTTTTTTTATTTTTGCTTGTTGTTATGGAGTAAGATGTTCATGTTTTAAGCCAACTGTTCAGTAAATACATCTGAATGAACATAGGCTAAATGAAGACTAATTTGGTTCATGCTGTGCTGAAAGGTATTATTTTCTTTGTGTAGCTTTGAAAACAGATAAGACACTGTGGAAAGCAGAATGTCAGAAGATACTGAAGGAATTGAAAAAGAGATAGAAATTGAATTAGGCAGAATCAGTCTTACGTCCTTTGAAGTAGATGATCCTGACACAGAGGCATCAGATGAACCTTTGAGTGACAGTGAGACAGTAAGTATTCAATGAGCTACGACTGCTTCTATTACTACTTGAAAGTAGTACTGGCATTGGGAGTTCTGTCGGATGAATGAACGTACTCCTGACATGCCTAACCTGAGGATTTCTTCTGTAAAGTAGTCTCGGTAGTATTGCATCATGGAAAGTGAACCTCCATTGGTGACAGGACAATAAGAGGGATGCATATCAGCATTCTGCTTAAGTGAGAAAATCAGACACAGATATTTTGTTCCAGAATCCTCTGGAGCTAGAAGATTTTATCGAAGCTATAGAGGTTGATTAAATTTGGATGAATAAACCAATGATTCCTCATTGAAATCTGTATTTAAAATCTTATTGGAGAATGTCTTATGAAATTCCTAATGGGACTTCCACATATTATTTTCATATAAATGGGTGCTTCAGGTCTTCTTTTTGAATATCTTCTTATTTATAATTATATATATTTATATATGTTTATATAGATTTATATAGATTTATAATAACTTTGAATAATTTCTTATTTTGGGGAATTATTTTCCTCTGAAATACAATTATTTATTTGGATCCTTTTCAGCTATTTTTATCTTTTGGACTCATAGTAAAAGGACTGGTTTGTAGGATATTAGGGTAGATAATATTGGTCATATGTGACCATAAATCATGCTTGACATGACATAAAGATTCACAAAGGCATCAGTAGTGTTTGTGCATTCACATACTGAATGTCAGCAGTGTTTGCAACAATTTGCACATTTGAGAGAGGGCAATCCATTTTACCAAATTCTTGCAGCAAAAGACAGTCTTTTGAATAGAAGGTTTCTATGCAGTAAAGAAAGTTGAAGCATTGGATTTACATGCATACTTTAAACATTAGTAAATTTAAAATTTATTTGTTTTTTAAAGAATCTAAACATTTTAAAGAAAAAGATCCCGTGCTTGGTAGTTATTTTTTCATTTTTGTCTCATCCTTTTCCTTAATTTCTTAGTCCAACAGTTATAAACACAGTGTTAACTGAAACATGTTTCTGAAGTCAGTGAAAGATAAGTTACTAAAATTTGATTAGAATGTAATTAAAATTAGAATTATTAATTGTTCAATGAGTGGTAACAGAAAGAGTGTAGGAATTGGGAAAAATTTTGGTGGCAATTGCTATTAAATGTCCATTGATGCTTTATAGGTGAAGCCAAAAGGAGTCTATATACTACATTTCAACTATTTACCTCTGTCAAAACTGTGAGATGAAAATGTAGAATTTATGTCAAAAGTCATGTTTTTCTAGATTTCAGATGGCTTACCAGAATCAGTTCTCTCCTATTTAAACTTTATGAAGAGCAGCAATCAAGATGCTGAAAAGCTTATACTGCAAGACTTAGAAGATGAACAAATTACAGGTAAGCACAGATCACAATTAAAATGTTTCTGCACCTCGTAATGCCAGTGGAAGTGAGACTAATGATCATTAGTAAAATAATGCAAAATTTTAGGTAGTGCAAGGAGTAGGCTGTGAAACCTACTCCTTAGCTTCTGAATGCATGCTGAAAATCTCCAGGAATAAAACCATACAACGCTATCTTCCAGGATTAACATCTGCGTATGAATTGAACTTTCCTAAAAGTTCATCTAATGCTAAAGGAGGCAAGTTGGAAGGCCCTCTGAAACGGGGCCTGACCCAGACTCTTCATGAGAATCTAAAATGAAATCAGTAGGAGCTGAAATTCAGAGTTCAGATGCAATTGACCCCCATTGGATATGTTTGAAGTCTGTCTTGAGAGATGCCCAAGCTAGCATTAAAAGAAATGACCTTGTAATTGGGAACAATATTGCTGTCAGCTGTGTGACTGAAGCCAGGCTCATAGTTTATATGCCAGAGAGCTGGCATTGTCTGTTCCATTAGTGCAATAGTCATCGTGAACAGAAGTTCAATATTGTCTATAAATTTAGATATTTGTGAAATGTTTCTTTTTATCCTTTTTTTGTAATGCCTTTTTACTCTTTTTCATTGTTTTTATAGTTTCTTGTCAGTTTTTGATCTATTTCATACAAGTTCTACTGTATTTTTCTGCACAGAAAATGTTCTCGTGTTCCATAATGTATAATTCCCTTTCATATTTGCTATCACTGTATTCTTACAGTATCATTGTGTGTGTTTCTGCTATACAGATTTGCTGCTTGTAATGTAGATAAATGATTCCCATATATATTTAAGTAAAACTGGGGGAGAAGGAAGGAAAAAAAACCCAACTTTATTTTAGTTTAAACAAACTGAGTAACTAAACA
>NW_020958319.1:12830-15084 GCF_003031625.1 Empidonax traillii | reverse complement strand
GTCTAGAAAACAGAAAGAAAGAAACCTGTGTTAAGAATTATCCAACCTGCCAACTCCTAATTTATATTGGGGGGGGGGGGGGGGGGGGGAACAAAACAACTAAGCCATTTAATAAGTTGACTACTTGCAAGATTATATACAACTACATTCTTGGAAGAGATTTTTTTGCTCATTCACTGGTTTGTGTTTTAGGGAGAAGAAAGGCCTTTCCATTTCCATTGGGTTTTTTTTTTGTTTTGGTTTTTAGGGTTTTTTTGTTTGCAAATGGGGAATGAATCGTTCTCTCATTCACCAGCTGAGATCCCACTAGGCTGCACATCATGGAAAACAAAGTTAAGAAAAATGGTCACTGCTCCCAGAAGTGCATACTCCCCAGAAAGATCTTGCCTACACAAAGGTAAAATTTAGTGGTCAACAGAAGAAACAAATGAACCTCTACCAACGAGAGAAGTCAACAGCCAGTTTTGAAAGAAACATGTACATTTCCACTTTTGATTATATCGTAGTTATGGTAGTAATTTTCAGACAAAACATATTCATGAAACCAATATCTGCCTCCACTCAAATAAGGATATTACTTCCTTCAGGATGCAAACCTTTCTGTATGTTCACAGCCTATTGATATCTAAATACATTCACAGAAATGAATCCCAGGAGTATCAACAGAAACACACATATAAACTCTAATCCTGCAAAACATGACCTATAATTTAGAATTACTAGTATAGTTATTTTTCTTGTGAAGTTAGAGCTTCTTTTTTAAAATAAACAAATAAAGACAATCTATCTCGAATGGTTTAGCGCTCTAGCATTCATCAGAATAGCTTGTATCAGTTTGGATAAGAAAATGCATGTCACTCTTACACTCTTACACTCTTCAGTACACTGAGCATTGAAATATTGACTGAGGCATCTTTAAACAACATAAGCCAGGGAGCGATGAATAGAGGTAAACCATCATTTTTAGGTTGCCTTATTTAAATGTATATCCTGCCAAAGCTGGAGAGAGCTTGCAAAGAACTTAAGCATGTTTACACATGCAGAAAAGGCACAAATAGCCTTTTCCTCCATATACACAGCCAAATGCTGAAAGTGAAAAAGTTTCTCCCCAATGACATTTTCTTCAAAGAAATGATAATTTACAATTAGCTATTGCTCACAATCTATGAAGCAGGTAAATTGAAAATAATACCTAAAATGCAACTGATACCAAAGGTTTCCAATGACTATCAACTGAAATTGCACCATGAACTTGGCTCAAACACTGGCCTCTTCTGTGACAAGGAAAGGCCACAAAGGAGTCATCAAAAACAACATTCAAACCTTTAGCTACTTGAAACAAAACAAATCTACCAAGGTCTGACCCTGTCAGGTTAGGAAAGAGGACCAAGTTCAACTTTATAGACTACACAAGTCAAAACAAAAACGGAACAAGACAAAGAATCTCTCCTCCAGTCATGGCTGCATGAAAACAGCATTTTCAGACTAGTGAATAGACTAATTTAATGTTAGACAGATAATTAGAGGTTAAAAAATCAACTAGGAATGATGTACAGAAAAGCAAAGAAACATACAGTTTCAAAGTCAGAAAAAGAGTGAACTCTTGGCCTAGTCAGATGCACCAAGTATGAAAACAAACACATTTTAAAAAGTTTTCCAGCAACACTGCCAAAACTTTGTATTTCTTATTCTTTTCAGAAGCATAAAATGTTTATTAATCCAGCCCCACACCCATAACACACCCACCTGAGAATTAGGGATGGGACACAGACACACTAAGCAGCAAGAGGCCAACCTTTAAGTGAGACATTGCATTAAAGAGACAAGAGTTTCAGTGGCATTCATACACCACTGTAGAACACAACAACTTCCAAGAGATGTCTTTTTTTCAGAGGAGAGATGCCTTGGTGCAAAGTACACCAGTTCTAGGCTTGGTTTCAGCATCACGGTGACAATCCTTCTCCCTTAAAGTCAAACCTCTCTCTTCAAAACAGCATTGGAAAAACTAACATATTTAAGTTTAAAAAAGACCTTTCATCCTAAGCCAACAGGAATCGTTTCACACAGCAGTTTGTTTTCCAGGCCATTAATATATTGGCTGCTTGACTGGGAGTCTGAGGCTCAACTGCAATGCTTCCAGGTATTTTACACATTTTAAAAAATCTCCCAAGTACATTTAAATTGATTCCTTCACAGCTTTCCCCCTCTGAAGAACAGAAGATGCAGAGCAAAGACTTTTGCAGAACAGAATCTT
>NW_020958319.1:8484-12409 GCF_003031625.1 Empidonax traillii | reverse complement strand
TGAGCAGTTTGGGGAAAAGGAGTCTCATTCATGAATACATCTAAAAATAATTTAAGAAAAATCAAGTGAAGTAGAGGTTTTCCCTTTCCTTACAGCAACATTGTTATTTTATCAAATTTACCTGTTCTATTTCTCTATTTATTTTCACATCTTTTTTTCCTAACTAAGTCCACTCTCTCTCATACAAATTTTGATTATGCATATATAAACATATAGACACACACTTACTAGTTATATGCATTCATTAATAAGAGATCATACCACAAGTCTTCAAAACGATAGCTGAATTTTCTCATTTCTTTACTGCCCTGTTCATACATAAAATAACTATATGCACCAGTGTAAATTCATCATGATCTACTGTATTTTCTCAAGAAAATTTAAAAAAAAAAAAAAAATTACCAACAGGGCCTTTTTCTATCAGGTTGCAGGAAGATATGCACATTTACAGCACTGCAGGAATAACTTGTCAGTGGTCACATTTTGCTTTGCAAGGCCTTAATGGATGCGCAGAAACAAACACAGACCAAAGCAGCAGACAGGAGATGGCATGTACAGACAAGATCTTTGGACTTCATAATTACTAAATATTAAGCAACACCCCAGGCAATGCTGCTTTATTCAGGGCAGGGGGGCTGGAGCAACCAGTTACATGTATATGTACCTATATATATGTATATTAATCAGTGCTCTGACATGAGTAGTTGCTCGTGTTCAGTGCTGTGCCTAAAGAAAGAGTAAAACAGCTCTGACAAATAGGTTCAGGCTTCCAAATACAAGCCTACATGGGCAGGGGCAGACAGACATGAGGTTTCTGTGTTTATACTCCAGGCAGACAGATGAAGTATTTAGGTCTGGATGGTAAGCATCACGTGAATGTAGGGCTGCATCTACTACTAAGGCAGCCCATACATCCTCCCTTGGAAAGTCTCTGCCTGCCACCCTTTCCAGCTCCAGACTCCACCTGTCACCTTTTTTAACTCCAGCCTCCACTTTCTAAGGTTACAGTGAAGCTTGGACTCATTCATTCAGCAGGCTGATGCCCATCATCCTCAGAAACCCACATTAGACCATAAGGTTTTTGAGAAAACTCAAAAATTTCAGTGAACAGTCCTGTGTTTGGGAGCTCACATAGATATGACTGAAGAGAACAACTTAGTGAATATGACACAGGTACATATGTCCTGTAACAAGCTTCTGGAAGCAGATCTTCTTTCTTCAACTAATTTTTGCCACATATTCAGCCTAACAATACTTTTAAAGTATGATATTTTGCTGCTGACCCTTTTTGTATGGAATACTTTCCTGTATGCTAAGACATTTTAGAAAAATAAAAAAGCAATGTCAAATCAGCATTGCTAAATGCCCAAAAACACAACTCAGAAACCATGGCCTTTTTGCATTGTGACATCTTTTCCATAAAAGAAAGGCTACACTGGAAGTAAACCACAAAGTCTATCACACTCTCTGCAAAACAACATAGAGTACAAAGAAACCTAAAGGTCATGGAAACTTCTGAACACTTAACTTAATTGGGAAGCTCTGGAAAACATGAATTGGCTGCATTATGCAATACTAAGACGATAAAATGGCAAGAGTCTGAAACATCAGAACACCTACAGAGGAAAACAATATTTACAATTCTTTTCTAACTAGCAGTTTTGGGTTTGTTATCGTTATAGAAATCACAAATCAGCAGAATTTCTAAAGAAGACTGTAGTAATACTATCAGTTGAAAATTAAACAACTTTGGGTTTGCCCTGTTTTAACTTTTAGTCTTTTTTTTTTCTTTCAATTCTTTTTCCAAAACTTTGTTTTCTTCCAGTCTCCCCCAAAACCACATCTCCTTGAATAATCAAAACACACACAGAGCAAAAATGTAGAAGAAACGCTGCTAGTGAAGACCTAAAAGAACAGCCCTTCTTTACTTTCTTCAGCACATCACTCCTCTCTGCACTGTAGCTGCCACCAGATCTGCTCAGCACTGTTTGCCCAAAAAAAATGACTCATAATTTGTATGACATCCTTTTAAATACCGTGCCTCAATCTGAGTGACTGCAGTCTGAAAGATCTTTCTCTGTAATCACTGAAGGCTCCTCCAGGCCTTTTCCTCCAGCTGTCCTTATCCTATTCTTAACCTCTCTGTGAGTCTTCCTTCTTACCCTTTCTGACCTTCCTTTACTTCTAACCCTCTAACACAACAAATGTACTTTCAGCTTCTCTGTTTCCATGTGCTGTATTCTAGCCCCTGTTCCCTGTGCATTCCTCCAGAACAGCTCTGCTCCCTTCCCCTGATCCCCTGCTTGGCATTTTATGCTCTGGAGTCACACCCAGTAACATCCAAGTTACGTATCTGGAACGTGTGCTCACAACTGGACTCCATGGGAATCATCTGCCCCCAAAAGAAACAAATCTCTAAGCTTGAGGACAGAGCCAGTTACAAACGTCATCCAGCATCCTGACTGGAACAAAGTTACCAAACTAATTCTTTTCTTTCAACATCCCTGTGTCACAGAAACCCACTCTTACTTAAATCAAGCTACTGAAATTAGATGCAGGTTAATTTAATGATTACTTGGACCACTGGGTATTGAGAGACTTCCACAAGTATTGGGAAAGAATCTCCTCATAAATACCAGTTCAAAAGTGCTGTGAATCATCAGTGCAGGAGGAAGGTACATTGTCCTCTGGGGACATAAAGTTTGGCTCTTTGTTTGTAGACAAAAGGCTTTGTTACACAGAAGAAAATCACTCAACAAGGTTGAAAAGGACATGACAAAGTTTAGCTTTGTTTTTTTTTTATTTCTAGACCTTCCCACAGTACACAAAATGCTTAGTTACCATTTGTTAGTTCTCAATATTTTGTATCAGATATGGTTAACTACCAACTTTTCTATAACTTACACAGAAAAGATTCCAAGCAAACCAGCACTTCCCCTCAAAAGCAACTACAAATCAAAACCAAAAGTTATCATGAGTTTCCAGTCGGTATTTGTTTGAAATATCAGAGATACATTATCAGTTCCCACCTCTGAAGACCTACCATGCATTTGCCAATGATACAAAACACTCAAATGCATGCTGAAAATATGAACTTTGCAGATTGCAAATGGCTTTCAAAATGGTCCCAACTCGTCTCTTATCAGCAGTATTAGGATGTAAAATATAAAAGGATCAACTTGCTTGCAAGATGAATTCTGTTTTCTCATTAAAGTTTGGGTCATAACAAATTACTTCACCCACAATTAATGAAAACACAATTACTCGGTTCACCCTGCAAATCTGTATTTAAAGTTCCAAAAGAAAAGCTAGGCTGCTTATCAAATCAGGTAACGCAGACAGGTCTTCATTAAAAAAAAATAATTCTCCCATCATGACTTCTGCCCTAATTTAAACTCCAAACTTACAAACTTGCCAATTTTATTCTCAATTAACATTTCCATGTTCCAACTTTTCTGTTTTCTCTGGTTTTTAAGAGACTCTAAGAATGTTTGATTTTAAGAAATCAAGTATTATTGGTAAATTCATTCTGGAGCAGGCAGACATGTCAACACTGCTGGACTACAAACAGGTTTAATAGAGCCTTACAGATTAGGATGCTTAGGATGTCTGCTATCAAAGGGCATTTCCCTCTGTCCAGCACCAAAACAGAGGTGCCAGGGGCTGTCCACTAAACACATCAAATTAGTAGGAACTGAGCACATCTGAACATGTAAGATCTCCACTGAGAGTAGGACAGAAAAAAAAAAACCACAAAAACAAAACACCCAATAATACCTTCTTTATTGGATTCAAAATATGACATGTTAAATCCTTGCCTCTCTTCATTCCAGTATAATAGACAAATAACTCTATTTTATTACTCATTAATACTTTCACAACTGAAAGTTTTCTAAAAAAGAAATACTGTTTTATTTCCAGTCAC
>NW_020958319.1:0-5333 GCF_003031625.1 Empidonax traillii | reverse complement strand
AAAAAAAAAAAAAAAAAAAAAAAAAAAAAAAAAAAAAAAAAAAAAAAAAAAAAAAAAAAAAAAAAAAAAAAAAAAAAAAAAAAAAAAACACATTCCCTCCCCCAAAATAAAACCCAACCCAAACAGACTACAATGGGTTCTAACTCCTCAGGTGTGCTCAAACACACCTCTTGCATATGTGTTACCAACTGTCTTAGAGCATCTACTGAACTACTGCCTTAGAAGGATGACAGATGATGTGTGAGCTCCAGAAGAATCTCCAGCTTTTACAGGGCTCACTGAAAAACAACTGTGTTCTCATTTTTGGTACAACACTTCAGAAATCTCCACTTGCTTTATCTGTAGTCTCAAAATAAAGCTTGCTTAGTAAAAAAGATCAGGGGGATTTGATCGTTTTGCAAATCAGAGTTTCTAAAGAATTGCTAAATTTTAAATGAAACTGATGATGTTGACACCTGCAAGACACAAAATGCAAATCAGAAATACTGTCTAAACTATTTATTGAAAATATCACACACTGTGTTGTTTAAGGTATGAGAAAACACTGCAGTCAAGCATAAGCAGATAACTTCATATGTTAATAACAAAGCCATAGGTGAACAAGAAATGAAAATTCTATGTTTTCCTGCATGATTCCATATAATTTTGCTATAAACAGCAATAAGTACTTCAGAATCGAGAAAGATCGACTGGAGCCCGCCCCAGGAATATCATTTTAATCTCCTTTACGTGTAACGCTCCGACAAGTCTGACTTATACAAATGCTTCTATCTGTAGAGGTAATGAAATGTTAATGGCTCTTCCTCACCATGTCTGTGAGGTAGAAAGAAGAAAATATAAACTAGAGTTGCTTCAGTCCTATCATGCCCCCAGGCACAACCTGCTGGGCTGGGCTACGCCCAGAAGATAGAACCTGAAAGCCTCCATAAAATGCAGTGGTATCACTTGAATTATCAGTTTGGAAAAGCCTCTTGCACTTCTAGCAGCTTTACTCTACAGACTTCTTACTTTTTCAATACACCTAATTCTGTACAAGTTGGTTCATGGCACTGAAACTTCCACACTTCCACCACTTCCTAATCTCCATTTATTTTCACAACAGACAGGATTAATGTTTTGCTGCAGTCTGCAAAATAAAGCTAAATTTTATTCCTATATTTGCTTCACATTCTTTTCCCCCTAAATTCTGTCTGCATTAAGCTCTACCTAGAAGCCATTTATTGATTTCAAATACCCTACTTCCACTTATTTCTCCTGATACTTAATGCCACAGGGAATATGGATTGAGGTTCTATCTATCACTTTTAAAAGAGTTAAAATATATAAGCTATTTGAGCCAGATATGTCTAAACACTTATTAAATTGTAGCTTCCGGTTATTTATTGACTTTCTCAGAACTACTTTCATACCTCATCTATTTGCTGCTTTATCAGTTTTCTGAAAACCAGGAGATATAAGCTTAAAGGCACCATACCCAGCAGCCAGATAAGCCTTTGCTGTGGTTAATTCCCAGCCATCATCCCCAGTTCAGATTATCAGCAGAATTTAGTGCCTGTGAAAGCTCCAGACTGAGCACAGCAGAAATTAAAGCTCACTCTTTGCACACGCAACCAATAAACGTAGCACAGCAATCAGCTTCTTCTCAAAATCCCACCAGCGGGTCTGAATTACGCTTCATCTAGAAACATTTAGGACAAAATAGCAGATCTACCTCTCTGCCCATTTATCCAGAATAATAGGGAAATCCATTCATGGGAGAAGAGAAAAATAAAGATGCACTGGGAAAGAAAAGCAAAGACAGAGCATAGGTAGGTGTGCAAATGTCCCAGCCCCTCCTGCCCTTTCCCCATGCCCTGATTCATACTGAACAGACACACCAGCCCATGTAACTACGACAAAGCAGTTCCTCAAAGAGGCTGGATATTTCTGTACCAGTACAGAGATACCCATTACGGCCTCACGTGTGATTTTTATATCCTGCCTCTTCTCAATCTTGACTGCAGGTTTATTATCCTTGTGATAGAGAAAGTCTTGTTATGTTCCTGTCACTTGTACAAAAAAACACCCAGAACATATTCTTCCAGTACTAATAAGGCTGCATGCAATAAGACCAGCCTATTTTGAAACTTTCAGCATCACTTAAAAGTTCCAAAAGGTAAAACATGCCAGTTTTGCATAGTGAATTGTGGGTTTATGGCCTCAGTGGTCCAATTTCATCAAGCACAAACCAGTCAAACACTAATTTAAGGCATGTATTATTTGATGTAACAGCAGCTCCCAAAAATAAAGAGGAGATCACTTCAACAAACAAGGTGGGTGAAGATCCATTTTCCCATCTTATTTGGAAGCAACATCAAGATTTTTCAAGCACTGTCACAAGGAGAGATGTTGGTGTCACACATTTCAGAGTGCACAATGCTGTCTAGCAGTTCTCCACTTCCTTCAAGGAAAAGGCAGAAGATTTAATGGAAGAGCTCCACAAGCCACCGAAATAAGGAGTCAAAGTTTTTTGGTTCATTGTCTTCTTCCCGCCCCAGGTTCCACACTTTATCTTCCTTTGCCTGGACCTCTGTCTTTCTGACTTTGAAGACAAGGTAAAGTGCAACAACAAAAAAAAACCAAACTACACTTCACCACACAGCTCGAAGTAGCCAAGACACTTTAGAAGCCATTTTCACCTTTCTCCTTTCAAAAGACTGAAGATACTTCACTTCCTTCCTTGTAAGACTTCAAGGCCTGTAGTTATCCCCAATTTAATTTACATTTTCTATTGTGAGAGGGATCTTTATGCAAACTCCTCTTTTTTCCATGTCAATGGCTGAAGCATAATCTGGCAACTCCTATGATCACTATCTGTCTTTGCATATTTATATCTCATGACTTCACCGTCTTTACAGCTGTTTTCATTTAGCACATGTTCTCTAATTTACCTGTTCTTTGATTTCAAAGATGAATTTTAAAAAATAGCATATCAAGTTCCTACAAGTCACATAACCCAACCCCCTCTGGCACGTTACCCACTCAACTCCTTGATACTGACATTTTTAGAGAGCTTTTAGTGAACTCTAGTGGTAAAGCTTAAAAAAATAGTCACAAATAGAAGCAAACAACCCTTTTTTTTGATACTTTTAATATACAGAAATAGAAGTGCTTACAGTCATAACCGGTCTTTGCTAAGGGGTAGTGATCAACTTCATCAGAAGACACTAACTGTTTCTCTTACCACACCTTTGGTCTTTTCAACACTTGTGAACAGCAAAGCCCAAGAGAAATTAATAAAACACTGCTAGATATAAGAGGAAGTGGTAACAGTAGCAACAGAGTACACCAGGAGGTCTGTGACTACACGGAAAGCTGGACTACCTACCTTCAGTCCATAAGTTACTGGTTTGCAACCAGTGGTATTGGTTTGTAACTAGTTTTTTATTTATTTCCACTGGCCTTGAAACCATGGCTCAGAGAAAACAGTGTAACCTGTAAGTGCATTACCTCTTCAGGTAAGGAAAATAAAAATTTAACTAATGGTGCTGGTCTAAACTCTTCCAACTAAAATTAAACTCAGGTAAAAGTATTTACTGCTGTTCTATTTAAATAAAAACAAAACAAAACAAAACAAAACAAAACAAACAAACAAA
This sequence comes from Empidonax traillii, assembly GCF_003031625.1. Classification (NCBI taxonomy): domain Eukaryota; kingdom Metazoa; phylum Chordata; class Aves; order Passeriformes; family Tyrannidae; genus Empidonax; species Empidonax traillii. The sequence continues at coordinate 1,698 of NW_020958319.1, read as the reverse complement.
AAAAAAAAAAAAAAAAAAAAAAAAAAAAAAAAAAAAAAAAAAAAAAAAAAAAAAAAAAAAAAAAAAAAAAAGCAGGAAAACAAAGTTACCATGAGACAACAATTTAAGTTCACATTTTCACCTTGTCCTCTTCCTCAGTACAACCAGCTCATTGCCAGCATCTCTTTAAAGTTCTGTCAGCATAGGTATTTAGCAAACAAGGCTGCAATTTGGATTGAAATTAAGCTCTATATACTTAAGTTTTATAAAGCTAATTTGCTTTAATATTTAGTATGTATAATGATATATATGGCATCCTGCCTACTCTTTTAATGACCCTTCTCTTACAGAAAATCAATTATCACTGTAAAGTTAATAATATTTCAAATATGCAGCAGCTACTCGTCTTTTAACTGTGGAAAAAATGCCTATGGCATTATCTTCTTTCAAAGGTAAGTGCAGAGAATAAAAAACCACGTGCTTGATGTAAACAAAATTTAAAGTTAAATGTCTTCCAAACGCCAGAGATGAGGAACATCACAACATCCTTTAGCTGGATTTAACTCAGAGTCATAATAATACTGTCATGTGAACACCCTTTACAGTTCCCATCATGTTCTAGGGTACCCCAGGAAACGCTGTAATGCCTTCCAAAAGATACAGCTCGGAGAAAGCTTCTCCTCTCCTGGTTGGTGAATCACAGGAGCTGGAATCAACTGCTTGCAGTGCATGGACAATTGACAAATACCCACACAGAAAGAAGTGTTTAATGATAACTTGGAAGTGTTAACTACAGTCTTCCATCAACAGATGTTTACAGTCATTTTTGATAATTTATTTCCCAAACCAAACAGCATTAGCACCGATCTCCATAGTTAAAAAATACGCCAAGAGGGAGAGAGGGAGGGTATGTACATGTAATGGTATTGGCAAAAAAGATTACTGTAACGGAGAGGGAACTAAGGCACTATACAGACCAACACAGAAAATTCAGGAAATAAAATCAGTAAAAGCACTACCCCTCCAGGACAATTTCTAAGTGTATTTTTTCATGTTTGAAAGCAAAGTATTTGTTCCATTCTGGATATAATCTGTCAAAATTGCTTGTTAAAAATAACAAATCTTTTATTACCAAAAAAAAAGGTAAACTTTGTTTGAAATTCAGCAGTTCAGCAGCTGTTGATCAGCACCTCCAGGTCCTTCTCTGACAGACAGCTTTCCAGCCACTCTGCCTCATGCTTGTAGCACTGCAAGGGGTTGCTGTGACCCAAGTGCAGGATGTGGCACTTGGCCTTATTTAACCTCATACAACTGGCCTCTGCCAGTTTATCCAGATCCCTCTGCACAGACTTCCTGCCCTCCAGCAGATTTACCCTCCTGCACAACTTGGGAGTTATCTGCAAACTGACTGAGGGTGCACTCAATCATTCAAGTCATTGATAAAGGCATTAAACAGAACTGGCCCCAAAAATAAGCCCCGGGGAACACCACTCCCTGGGCCCAGCGGGCAGACAGTTTTTAACCCAGCAAACAGTGCACCCATCCAAGCCACGAGCAGCCAGTTTCTCCAGGAGAATGTTGTGGGAGACATGTGGGAGTATCAAAGGCCTTATTGATGCCCAGGCAGACAACACCCAGAGTCTTTTCCTCATCCACTAAGGGTGTCACTTTGTCATATAAGATCTGGTCAGTCAAGCAGGACCTGCCTCTCAAAAACCC
>NW_020958318.1:10378-15111 GCF_003031625.1 Empidonax traillii | reverse complement strand
AAGTTGCTGTGGTAACCATAACCTGAAATAAATCTTTCTTTTGTGCACTCAAAATCCCAGTCTTTGTCTTTTATTAGAATATTGTTTGCATATCATCTCTCCCTTTTAGAAAGAATCTGAATTGCTGATACACAAATGGAAATCCCATCTTGACTGTGACTGTAAATTGCACCTCAGACTAATGGAATTTTTTTTTTTTTCCTTTCCTGTATTTTTAGCCTCTCCCTTGTCTTGGTATCACTCTGCTGTAAGGCAGAAAACCATGTAATCCCTGGTGGTCAGTACTGCCCATCCAAGACCAGCTGCAGCAGTTTGGAACTGACGATCTTATCGCTTTCACGGAGCTAATTTTGGTGCGGGAAGCAGCTTGGGGTAGGGCATAGAGGAGAGAATAAGGAAGACTAAAGAAGATGCAAAGGCACGGAGGGAATGTTTTTCCAAACACAAAACATTCTTTAGCTCTCAGCTGCAGCTGTCATCATCCCTCTGTAGCACATTCTTTGAAAAACACATTTCAAACGGGGGCTGTCAAATGAGCAAAAAGCGACTTGAGCTCTGCGTGCAGCAACCGCTTTGGTACCGAGGGGCTGGATCCCACCAAAGCATCCGTGTTCTATCGCTGGGACCCCTCTGTAGCTGTTGTTTTCTGGAGTCATCTGTCGGCAGACGCATTCACACCGCGTTAGCCCGGGTCAGGAATGTGCTCTTGGAAAGAAACTCCACCACGGTCCCTGCTCGCTGAGCTGGGTTCGTATAACCAAGCAGCAGCCTCGGAGCACACAGCAAACACTGCATCTTTTCCTGAGGAGCTGAGGCAGAATATGCACCCCAGGGGTTCACCTCATGCCCTTCAGCTGCTAATGGGCGTTCAGCTCGCAGGAGCTACCCTAAAATAAAATCCCCCCCAACCCATGCTGTGCTATGTCAAATCACTCCTGCTGAGCCACACAGCTGATGAGATAAACTTAGCTTTTGTTAAACAAGCTCTTCCTGCAGTGGGATTTTTTTTTTTAAATCTCTTTTATATGCAAGAAATAACTTGAGCATCAGCTCCAAGAAGGCACTGAAAAATGCCAATTTGCAGTGCTCAAGTATTGAAGATGTCTCTTAATGATTACACAAAGGATGGGCATGGAAAAGGTGGGGCCAAACACTGAGTGTGCTCCTGTTATGTGATTCTTGGTCTAGCAAAAATCATCAGAGACCGATTCTTCTGGTGACCTGCTGAAACTGGATGGCTTGGCAAGAAAATATAGGAACTGTGGTTGCATAAAGGCATTATTAATGGCTAAGCCTCATGTTTTCTTCACAAATGCTGAAGTATCACAAGGAAGGATGTAAGATCAATCTGCACAATTATTTGTAAATGCATGAGTCCCATTTCACTTATTCAGTAGTTTTATGTATATATATATAAAGCTGGCACAGAATTTCTACTGTTATTGCACAACAGCTTGCATTTAAAAAGCCACTGTGCTTAAGTGCAAATTGAGAATTAACATATCTGGAAGGGAAAAAAAAAGGAGGAGGCGTGCGTCAAAAAAAAGTCAAAAAGCCAAATGCTTGGAATACATCTACTAGATGCAATGTCATGATCAGTCCCAGACCTGGAGTTCACCCTCAGCAAACATTTTAGATACAGACACTACCTGACGGGCAGGCGATTTTTTTCCCCTTCCTATTCTATTGCCATTAATGCAGAGCTCAGCCCAGTAGAATGTGATTGAATTTGCTCTGAACCAGCACTTGTATGGCTCTGCTGCATTGTGCCCTATGAGCTTCATCTCAAATTATTTAAGAAGGCTTATGGACTCATTTGAATCATCTCTTAATAACCACTTAATAACCCGCCCCCCATAATGACTTCAATATCTGTTAACCATTTTTTTGGTGTGTGTTTTTAATCGCTAAAACTATCTGCAGCGATGAGTTATGTGAAAAAATACTTACGCTGGTGGCTATAACCCAGATTTTTTGTGATTTACATATGGGTCTCCCGAAGAAACTAAATGGCCTGAAATGAAAACACAGAAATGAAAAGGCAAATAGGGTGGTTTGGGAGTTCTGCTGCTGAAGAAAACAATCAGCAAGTAGCAAGGGAAGCAGAAGGGGCAAAGATGAGCAAAGCATCTCAGTCCAAAAGAGAGGCAAAAGTCAAAGGACTAGTAGCTCAAGGCTTTAAGGGGGGAAAAAAAAGCAGCATAGATAATTATTAAATCCTAAAGTTAAAAAACAAAATAGCAAGCTGGTCAGGCTAGTTGGACAGCCAGGCAATACTAGGTCATTTGTTGAGGCTGCCAATGCCATCGTTGTCAACAGAGCTGATGGCAGAGGGCACCCCAAAGCACAGGGATCTGTCCCAGGGGGATGTGGGAAGCGATGCTGCCCCTTCTGCCTGCCTCTCCTTGGCCCCTGAATGCCTTATCAGGGTCATGAGAACAGTAGTTCTCAGCCTAACAGCTCAAAAAGATCCCTTTATGTGTGTTAGCTGACAACTAATTGGTTTACACTTCACAGTTCCATGTGTGTTACTCTCTTTGCCTGGCTACAGGTGCCCAAAAAAACGGACCCAAAAGAGAAACTGGAACTTGGGCATGTGCCCAGGATAAAGGACAGTAGGGAGAAGACCTCACCTGCCCCCAAAAAGACACATAGAGGAATGTGAACAATGCTGGCTGAGGAAAAATTGGTTAGGTTGTACTAGTGAGTGGGAGGATCATGGACTGCCTCCCTGAGGAAGGACCTGGGACAGGGTATTGAGGCTGAAAAAGATCCTGAAGGTCACAGGAAGGACCAGCAGAGGATTTTTCCCTGTTAAGGCAAGTGTCAGTGCCTGAAGTGATTTAAAAATAACTGTGAAAGTGATATTCAAGAAAGACTATGTTCAGGTGAATCTGGTGAAATACTTTCAGTCTTTGAAAGGAAATGTCAAAGGCAGAAAAGTTACTGCAGTTCAGTACAGTCAGTACAAGGATTGTGGTTAGAAGGAAAAGCCATGCAAAGGGGACTCATCTGAGGGTGGACAGTGCTGAAGACAGAGCTTCTTGGGGTCACATTTATCAAGCTTATGACATTTAAACTAAGAAATTAGTACTTTGGTTCGGGAGAGTAGTGAAATCCTTACAGCTATTTTTAGAACAAAAGGAGGAGGGCAAAAAGGGAGCAATACTGCTGCCAACTGCAGCCAAGTGGGCAATATCAGGAGTCAAATTACTTACTCTGATCTGGCTTGAAAGTGTGTGATCAATAGGAGACAGCAGACACGCCCATGTGTTCATACCAAGCAAGTGAATTGCAGGTGATATGCAGAGCATGAAACAGGATATGACAGTGACTGCACTGAGGTGGAAGAGCAGCAGTGATTATTACATGACAAGAGCAATCATGTTGGAAATGCACTGCACAGAAGTGATGGAATAACAATTTAAAGGTACTGAAGGAGTGGAAACATATTTTAAACGTGTTAAGAAAAAAATGTGATAATGTGGATAATGCAGATTAGTTTTGATCAAAATTATTCCAGGGAAAGATGTCAAAGGAGGCCCTTCTGGGACAGTCTGGGGAATTGAATTTGGATATGAATAAAGAATTACTGAATGCTGTTAGAGAGAGAAATACTCCAGAGGTTTGTATCACAGGAAATTTTCTTAGTCATTGAGACTGAACACCACTAGCAATCATACACCATGGGTGTGACAACAGAAGATCTGTTTACAGTCAATGAACCAGAGGGGGGTATGACTTAAAATTTTGTTTCTGTGACTAACATTAAAATCTTAGAGGGGATAGTTGTAGAACAAACCACTGAGTGAGCAAGTGAGGCTGTTTTACTTGATATGTGACCTGGGAAGTGGGTCTGTGACAGGTATTGTTAGTCTGAAAAGGGAAAATCATGCACAGCTGGAGGGAACTAAATGAAGAACGGACCAAGAAGCTCAAGGTTTAATTTTAAATGAAGATGGGAATTTCTTTATGTTAAAACAAAGGAAACAACAACCCTGACAGCTCTGCAATTAAGGGTAGGTTCTCTTGAAATGGAACACAGGGAGACCCTCCAAGGATGGGGAAAGATGGTTGCCCTGCAAAAAGACCTACCTTAAGGATCAAGGAGCTCAGGGAGAAAATGGGAATTACCAACAGCTGTGCAATTGCACAGGTGGCCTTGCAAAATACCTTTAAATGCTGAGCAGGGAGGCCTCCTGGGTTAGTGTGAGCAGAGCAGCTGTGGTGGGAACAGTGCCCTGCTCTAAAACCCTCCTCACATCCCTGTAGTTTGGGAGAGCTTGGGCATTCCGTGGGGCTGGTGTTTGGAGACATGCATGCTCTATAAGTAGAAAAGGGGTGTGTGTGTAAGAATCACAACAGATAAAGAAATGTTGGGGGGTGTGTGTTTTTTGTTTGTTTGTTTGTTTTTTTAACAATGGGAGACTTTTGGTCCAAATTTGCTTTCAATACCTGGCAAGGGGGGCCAGGACAGGCTTATGTGTTGGCCCAGGCACCCCCATGGGCTGAGGTCTCTGTCTGAAGCAGAAGAGGGTCGGTCTAAGCAGCGAAAAGATTAGAGACATAAAGTCAAGAAAGCCTTTTAGTGCAAAGTCTTAGGAAACTTTAATTATCAATCTCATCACTACCTCAAATAAATTTGTATCAAAGGTGCTTGGGCAGAGATGGAAACGAATGAATCTGTCTTGATGCAAGGTAGACATTCAAGATGAGTCCCATAGTTTTTTTTT
>NW_020958318.1:0-9842 GCF_003031625.1 Empidonax traillii | reverse complement strand
TTTTTTTTTTGTGCCTCTTTCTTGGCAATAGGGGGAATAAATGGACACAACAATAATGCCTAAGGAGGATGTGCCTCTCCTCAAATCCTGTGGTGGCTGCATCTGGATCAGAAAGCTGCTGGTGACTGTGATGATATGGTAAGAGTCACCTGTCATGGAAGTGGCTCTGTTTGACCCATGTTTGTGCTGTCATTCAGAAGAATGTCTGGTTTATTCTTAGTTTTTTTTTTCAGTCCCAATTTGCTTGGGGAGGACTCTTTAGCTTTTTGGAGACAAGGTAATATTTGTGTTTCTGCACTTCACTGGTTTATGCTCAGAAAAACTCTGGGTGCTTGGCTTTGCTCTCTTGACTTTGCTCACTTGCAAATGTGTAAATGGAAAAAAAACCCACAAATTTGTGGGCAGTAACTCTGCAAATAGAAGGGATGGATCAGATTCTGGCTGCCTTGTGGTCTGTGAAGCCTCTCTGGGTACAGCAGTGGGCCACCTGTGAAGAAGTGGGTTGTACTGATGGGAGAGGAGAGAAGATCACGATGATGGGTTTAGAGCAAGGAAATTACGACAGTGTGTGGTACACAGTATGAAAGGAGGAAAAAGAAATACACCTCTAAAAGACCACAAGAGAAGGGCAGCAGAGATGTCAGTCTTTGGCTAGATTAGTAAAGGATTATTTTGTATCTGTATTTTGGGTAACTTAGCAATGCTTTAAATGTATATACAGCCAGACCAGAAAATGCACTGCTGAGGGAAGTGGTAACTCATAATGCCTCTGCCTGGCAACAAGGACCAGAGTCATCTGGAGCATATTCATGCTGACCTGCTCTGTGTTGTTTCCACAGCATGATGCCAAGCAAATGGCAAGCTGTACTAATTGGTCAGCAGGGGATTTTCTTGCATAAAAATGACCCTCCAAAGGCTCAGAAGTGACCACAGCTTAATGACAGCAGCCTATATAGCAGGAAATGTTTTGTATTTCAGTGGAAGTGCTAAAGGGGAATAGGCCTGCCAGCTGCCCTGGCTGTATGTGTGGGCTGGCCTTTCTCTGCCTGCAGTGACCTGTGGGCCAGCATGTTCCTGCATTGTCCTTCTGCACTTGCAGGCAGAGGGGACACCAGCTCAGCTGAACAGAGAGAGAGAGAGGGTGCTCTCTCTAGGTCCTGGATTGTGGATTTTACTCCTCTTGGTTGTGCTTCAAGCCTGGATCACGATCAGTCTTCATATCCTCTACCAGGGCCTGGGGAAGTTCCTCTCTTTATTTGTGTTTGGTCATTACCTTGCTTCATTTTATCTTAGGGCGTTTGACAGATACCGTGTATAACGTAGCGAAGATAGCTCGCTTTGTGATCTCCTGCAGTGCTGATGATGACATTTAAACTTCCCTGATCCAGTAATGAAACTCCTGTGGTACCATTTGAAGGAGGAGACCTCGTGTGCCAGAACATCTGCCTGGAATTGCCACTCAGTGACAGAGAGAAATAAATTGAGATAAGGGACCTAGGGAAGGAGTTTACTTCATACTTGCTTATTATATGGTGAACTTCTGCAGGTAGAAATAGTCCCTGTGGTATTTCTGCATCAAATAGGTGTTGAATATTGTTAAAGTACTATCTGGCAAGAAATCCTACCCACGCTTTCCTGGGCAACTGAATAGGATGTGGTTTGCACCACCTTATGACCATGCTAAATGTAGAGCTACTGTTTGTGCAGCTCCTAAACAACCTGAAAATGTGAGTTTTCTACTATTTAAAACTAGCTTGTCTTTAAGGTGTCTGAATATTTGCAATTACCCAAGTCCTACTTCCTTTATAGAAATATATTCCACAACAGATGGGAATGAGATGGGATCATACTGCCACTGTGTATTCCCTTGGAAATGCAGGATACATAACTCTTAAGTGGCCTCACACTTCTTACTGAAGATGTGAATTTTTTTTTTTTTAATCTTTGGTTTGAGTTTTTGTTTCTTTTTCCCCTTAGAATTTCAAAACTTTGGAAGGAAATTTCCAGGGCTAGTGATTTTTTTTTTTCTCTGTATAACAGTGAAAGAAAGCAAAAAAAGAAGAGATGCTGACATAAGCACAAGAATCAGAAAAACTGTCATAACTTTCCTCTCTGTTTTGCAAAACATCTCAAGTGGCTCCTGTGCTGCCTGTATTAAAAAAAAAAAAAAAAATCAAGCTGCAAGTGAATTGCATAAACAGTTCTAGAGTTACTTTTCCAGAAAAGGAATGGAATTGGACAGCTGACAGGGACCAACTGAAGCACTTGGATGTAAATCAGTGGTTAGGCAATGCAAGAGAGACAATTTCTTAGCATGAAAAATGCCAGGGGAGTCCTTTCAGCTCCCAAGTGCCCCTCTCACTCAAAAAAACTGCCATCATGAATCTCTCATATTTGGGCCTGAAAACTCTGAAAAGGATCATTTGTGACACTTTTGCTCTATGCTTGTGTACACATTTGTGTGGTCTGTATGTTTCTCTTTCTGCTTGTTCCAGTCTCAGTTGAGACTTTAAAGCTTCTCTACACAGTACCTCGAGTTTGCATTCATGTTACAACCCAATCGCACCTCAGATGCTCCCAAAGTTTTTTTTCTTTTGATTGTTATAGTCTTTTATTTTCCTTCTTCTTTCCAAGCTGCCTACGTGACTTCCTGCAAGTTCTTGGATTTCTCACATGGGGATTTCTTCAGTCTATTTGTGATCTTGTTACAGGAACACAGCAAAGACATCTAATAATTTCAACACTTTCTCCTTTTTGCCTCTATGCTCTTATGGTATTCTAATGCCTTTCTTCTCTGTTTCCATCCTTCTCAATCTGCCTCTCTCTCTGTTGAGACCAGTCATTTGAAGCTGTCTCTGTCTGAGTTTCAGGCACTTGGATAATACTTATTGATGGAGTACACTTGGGCTCTAATCATACCTGGGTACTCCAAATGCAGTCCAGTAAAGAGGCAAGACAAAGGTTCAAGTTCCTGGGATGCTGAAAATGTGTCTGTCTTGCTCACAGCTCTATGAACTTGGAGGGTTTGTAACCTGCTGCCCAGTATGCCATCAAATCCAGATGTGCTGTCAGTAGATTTTAACAGAAAATGTATGAAGACAGGAAGACCTAAATTATGTTGAAGTGTGAATAGTTTTTCTTTCCTGGAATGAGATTCCAGCCATTGATCAGTCATTTTGGAGCACAATTCTCCACTGCCCTGTGCCTTGTTTTGTCCTTGACACCAGTCCAGTAAGAGAGGGGCTCCAGCTTTTGGAAATGAGGGTGGTTTTGGCCACTTTACACAGTACTATGCAATAGTAAAAGGTGGTGAAGAGTAACTGTGAACAAAACCTTCAGCCTAGAAACTGCAAACAAGTCCAAATCAAAAATAATTATTATAATTAATGTTGTTACTTTAAATAGAGTTGAGTGGCTATTTCCTTAGTGGTTAATATTGCTCATAACTTCTTAGAATTCAATCCTGAAATAAACCAAATAATATACCAGGAAAGAAACATCTTCTCTAGAAAGTTTTACCTGCCACCAAGGCCTATATTATTAGGCATCATCAGCTCCCCTGGTCTCTGGTGATTTGTAATTTTTTTCCCACCTAATAATGTACGTTTACAAACTGCATAGGTGTCTCTGCACACCATTTTGAATGACAGTCCTTTCTGACCTTTGCATGGGAGGTTGCACAAACGTCGCTGAACTCTCTGTACTTGTCAACTATAATTGAAATGCCCTGGAGTCTCATTCAGCTAACAAAATGGTACATAAACTACTTCAGTCTTGAAGCAGCCATGAGAGGGAGCAAATGTCATGTTCCATTCTCCTTTATAGGAAGCCTCCTTTGCTGCTGGAGGCTGGTTGTCCCAGGAGCCTCACACTGCGGAACCGATCATTAAGCCACAGGAAAGTTGTATCACAACCCTATTCCCTTCTCCCACTGACTCAGTCTTCAACCTGCTGTGTATTTGGTGCCTCTCTTGGTCTCTCATCCTAGTAATGATCCCTTCATCAACTTTTGACTGAAACTTTCCTGTCACATATGTGGGTCAGTGTTTCACCAAGTTTCTAAACCATCAGACACTGGGGGGGGGGGCATCAGCCACAGAATCACTGGCTGGTTGAGGAAGGTGATTGTCACACTCGACTCATACAAGTCCTGTGTGAAGTTTTGGGTGTCACAATATAAATAAGAAGGATATAAAGCTATTAAAGAGTGTCCAAAGGAGAGCTTACGAAGATGATGAAGGGTCGAGAGGGGAAGCCATGTGAGGAGCGGCTGAGGTAACTTTATTCAGCCTGGAGGGGACTGAGGAGTGACCTCACTGCAGTCTACAGTTTCTCATAAAAGAAGCAGAGGGGCAGCCACTGATCTCTTCTCTCTGGGGGTGAGTGACTGGACCTAGAGCAATGGCATAAAGCTGTGCCAGGGGAGGTTTGTGTTGGGTATTAGGAAAAGGTATTTCACCCAGATGGTGGTTGGGCACTGGAACAGGCTCCTCAGGGCAGTGGTCACAACACCAAGCCTGACGGAGTTCAAGAAGCGTTTGGACAAGGCTCTTGGGCACACGATGTGATGCTCGGAGCTCCGCTGGGCGGAGGCCGCTAGAGGGACCCGCCCGCCCGGGGAACGGCTCCGGTCCCGGCGAGCGGCCGCGACCCAACCCCCGACCCAAAAACCCCGACCCCGCAGCGGGTCTACAGCGGCACGAGTTGGCCTGGGACGGCGAGAGCAACCCCAAATCGCCTCCCGTTTCTCGTGTTTGCAACCCGCCGTTCGTGTACTCGTGATTGCTCGCCCCGAGGCGAAGCTGCTCTGCCGTGTGAGAGCACGATGCTCGCTGACAGCCCGCTCCTTCCTCCTTCTCCCTGACACCCCTTTCATCTGTGCTGTGTTTCTCTCTCTCTGCACCTTAGTCAATAATCCATCACTCTTCTTTTGGTTTTCCTTGCGCAGCCAAGGATGAGAGAGCGCAGAGCAGGTTATCATTCCAAAGCCTTCCTCGTTCCCCTGGAGGATCTTTTAACGAGAGCTTTTTTTTTGCCCTGTCACTGAAATAAGTCAAACTTTCTACTGAGGAAACTCTGATCCTTCACTCACGGCGTGCAGCGTGGTATGGGTGAGAACAGTCAGAGTGTGGAGTGGGGTGAGTACAAGGGGTGGTTCAAGGAGCATTACTAGATTTATTTTCTCTTAAATCTAGACTGCTTTATTTCTGTTTTATGTCTTGTTTGCAGGTTTAGAGCTTGGAGGGTGTTTCAGTTGCTTTTTGCTATTCTTCTCCAGTCAAACAAAAGAGAGGAGCAGTGGAGTAAATTGGTCAAGAAGTACTTTAACAATATGTTCAGTGAGCTGGAGAGGCAGGCGAAGGCCAGGCTGGCAGGGGCTGGGGAGGATTGGCATTCACCAAGGTATTTAACAAGGACAAGCAGGAAACATCGTTGTGGTTTGACTGTAACTTGTATTTGTGAGATCTGTAAAATGCAGGCTAAGCATATACCCTTGCCATGTCTAAAGCAAGGGACAAAATCTGCATTCGTATTCCATGTACTCAAGGTGGCTTTTGAGAGGCCAAGAGGGGATCACTGGGATATAGAAAACATTTTAAAAGGTGTCCTTTCATACTGGTAATTTCTATTTCTCTACTGCCTGTAGCCTTTAAAATCCCAGCACTTGCAGTTCCCCAGTCTCACTGACTGTGTATGCCTGGTGCTGACCAGCATTGTCACACTAATCTTCGAGAGGGATCATGTGTGCTCAGCTATACAGTGCTGTACTGACCCTGTGTGGGATGGAGATGGCAAAACAACCTCCTCCCCATCTCTCAGCTTCTGGGAGGTGCCAGGCAGCCTCAAAGTGAACTGGCACTTTTGCTAGTTGGATCTGAGCTGTGATGAGTTCAAGCAAGTTTACTTCAAGGCTGCCTGGCTCCATAAGGAGAAAACTGCTCAGTCTTTGTCATTCCCTCTTCTCTTCTTCCTTCCCCTTTCCTGATTTGCCTTCCTCCACAGCTCTGATTGTCATCCCTCAGACTGTAGTACTTGATTCCTTGTGAGGAGCAGGTCAAGGGAGGTGAACCTTCCTCTCTGCTCAGCACTGCTGAGGCCACACCTGGAATGCTGGGCACAGTTCTGGTCTCTTCAGTACAGGAGAGACATGGACATACTGGAAAGAGTCCAGTGAGGGGCCAATAAGAAGCTGAAGGGGATGGAGCAACACCTCTGCAAGGGAAAGCTGAGAAACCCAGTGCTGTTCAGAAAAAGAGAGGGCAAAACTTATCACTGCGATAAATACCTGAAATGAGGGTGCAGTGAAGATGTAGGCAGGCTCTGTTCAGTGGAGCCTAGTGACAGGACAAGAGGCAACAGGCCTGAAACACTGCAAGCTCCATCTGAGTGTGAGGAACATTCTTATTGTGAGGGTGGCTGAGCGCTGGCACAGGTTGCTCAGAGAGCTGGTGGAGTCTATGCTGGGGTATATTAAAAAGCCATCTGAACTTGGCCCTGGACAGCCTTCTCTAGGTGGCCCTGCTTGAGCAGGGAGATTGGACAAGATGAACTCCAGAGGTCCGCACTAACCTCAAGGTTTTTGTGATTCTTGCACTAGTTTTGAAAACAACCCTTGTTTTCCTGTTTTGTACGGTGAATGGCACCCCAGGACCTCAGTCTGAAGTGCTGGCTGGCTACTTCCCTGGGGTTTTGGTTTTCTAACTGTAAAAGTGAGATAAGACCTCCTATCTACCTCAGATAATTGGTTAGTTAATATTTGTTTCCATACTTTGAAAACAGGAAGAAAGAAATACTTATCAAAATGCAAAAGTCTGTAATTGAATGAGGTTAGAAACACTCAAATGGTAATATAGCTTACATTTATGTGTGTGAAAAATGAAATGCTTACCTCTTATAGATACATCTTACTTGGAAAAGTGTTTTGGGTTCAAAACAACAGCAGTTTACTGCCTGTCAAAGTAGATATGGAAGAAAAATTCACAACATGAAAACCCTGAACTTGAATTTTTATCGTCTTAAATTCCATTTCCCCAAGCTGATCGATCCCATCAAGCTTCAAGAGATTAACTTTATGAAGACTGGGAATACAAGCGCTTTACTGACCAGCACAGAGATGTTGGTAGTTCAACACTGATTTGTTAAACATGCCAGAAGCACTGGAAGAGCCCATCTCAGTACAGTAAGCTGCAGGAGCTGATATTAAGGGAACATTAATATCTGCTCAAACTCCCCTTGGCAGGGAAGAGGGGCCAGATGCTGAATTGCCCTTTGTTCTGTTAGTGGTTAGTACTGACTAAACTGGATGCTGGTGGCATTCTCTTCGAAGGGATGTCTCTTTGCATCTGCTTGGGGAGCACTGCTGCTCTGCCCTGAGCCCACCGGTCATCAGTCAGTTCAGGCTGCCTCCTGGCTACCTCCAAAGCAATAGATGGATGGGAAAGGTTTTGACTAATTTTTTGCTGTGGATAAAGGCACAGCCTTGCTCCTGCTGGTTCTTGGTATTAGTTTGTGGAGCAACTGTCTTCTAGTGACTGCCAGACTAGGAATGACCGGCGTGCAAACTGGCTGATTTCTTATTTCATGGCTGTGGACTACTTGATGCAGCTTTGTACTGTGAAACACCAGGCTTAGCCAAGAGTGAGTTGCTTAGCAGATGCTTGCTGTCATACAAATTAGCCACAGCTTTTGCATCCTGGAGTGCTGCTAGCACAGAGCTAGCTATTGCATTAGATGTCTACTACCAGTCATGATCTAAACTGGGAGCAAGAAGATTAATCGCTGTAAGAGCATTATCTTAGCAGGTAGTGCTTTTTGTGGTGTTAAACATGTTTCTCGTCTTTGAACCCAAACCATAAAATACTGCTCTGAGTTTCAAATCAATGAATGTACAGGAAGAACAGCGAGAGGTTTAATTTAGTGAGGGGAAATATCTATCACGCATGTATAGGAGGGTATCTTCCTTTAAAATGGAAAGAGAGGCTGATTTTATTAGTGCCACCCATCTGGTATGTAGCAATGAATGCCTCAAAAACTGTATTTTAAATAAATATATGACTGTGTAATATATATGTATGAATGTATTATACTACTATATTATAAATAAGTGTGGATACAATTGATTTGAGCCAGTAGTGGACAAAAAGTAACAGCATCTGATGAGCAGCATCTTTGAGTTCACACTGCTCCATCCAGGATTTTTAATATATAGTTCTACTAATATAGTTTGACTAATGAAACACAGTATATTTTCATTGCCTGAAAGATATTTCCCTGTGAAATTTTCCAGAGTGGCTTTCTTACTTAAGGAGATATCAAGAATTTTTAGTAATTTTGGTAATAAAAATTGATAATTGTTAGCACATCAGCTGTTGTTGGTACTGTCCCTGTACTGCAGCAGCACTTTTTCCAGGAGGAATACAAGAGCCACCAGCAGATGCCATTTGCTGCTCGCTTGGGTGCTGGAGAGTTGCAGTTCTTGTTTCTAGATGAGACAAAAGTTTAGGTTTATGCTTCATCTTCACAGGGCTGCTACAGGGGTTTCCTTTCACTTTCTTGCAGTGATAGCTCTTTATTGTGTAGAGGTTCAAAAAAGCCCTTTCTTGCAGTGGTGATTTTTCTGTTTCCCTTCTGCAAAGGAATCTGAAATGCAAAGGCCAAGCAGTAATGTGTACTTGCCTAGAAACAATGTGCTGAGTTTGTAACTGCTGGAGAAAATAGTTTGGCACACAGCTATTTCCGTGTACCTCCCTAGCACCAAGAACAATTAGGCACCAGCTGAAGACAGTGACTGCCAAAAGCGCATTTGGATGAGGTGGGTGTTTCTGGGTGGTACAGTCATGCGTTAACAAGTGTGACTGCATCACTGAAACAATGTATTTTTGTATCCCCAAGCTCTTTGTAGGGATATGCCATCCTCAGGAGGAAAGGACACCAATAAAGCATCTGGCAGGGAGGAAAGGCATAGAAATGAGCACAAGATAATGAGGTACACCTAACTGCTTGTTTTTAGCAAAAATCATCCACCTGAACTGGGTATCGTGTTCGCAGCTGCTTCAGGAATCATTCTCTCTGAAAGCTGAAGTGGGAATGGGTCAGCTGCTTCAAATCCAGTTCTCTGGGTGTTGGAAGAAATCTAAACGGATGGGTGGGCAGCAAACAGCAATGGGGAGGGCAGCTGCAGCAAGGATAGGGATCCAGGAAGCGTTGTGCAAACTCTGGAGGAGATACAAACCCCTTACTTGAAAAACACACACAGAGTCTTCTGATAGAGACAGGAAACCAGACATTTTTTTTTTCTGTTTGCTGAAACTGAACTCTCCCAAGGCACAAAAAAACCCCAAAAAACAAAAACAAAAAATCTTAACTCCAGTGCATAAAATCTTGCTCCTTGAATCCAGGGCTAAGGTTCTGTTTACTTCATAGGCAGGTGAAGCAGCATCTTGCAGAAATCTTAACCTTTTTGCACTTTGAAAGAGGAATTGGTGTTTTTTTTTTTTCCTGAACACATCACATGCATGGGTAAATGCTAGAGATGAAATGATACTGTGTGGTGTTGTGTGAAAAAGTGTTTGGCACAGTGGATTCTGTCAGGGAGCGAGTGATGAGTCGCAGTCAGACACCAAGAAATGATGGTCCAGAAGCCGCAAGTGCTTTTAATAGAGTAAGTGCCCACTCGTTTGTTTAGATTTCTTGTAGTTGCCTCTTCCACCATTGGGTATTGAAGGGTGAGCAAATACAGCTCAGTGAAAATGATACAAAAGAAGCCACCCTGCATCTTGAGAAATGTTCAGCATCTTAATTAGGTTCAGAGTATAATACTGTTAACAGTGCATAAATGACAG
>NW_020958317.1:10860-15121 GCF_003031625.1 Empidonax traillii | reverse complement strand
ACCCAGAGCTATCTTGGCTTTAATTTTGTGAGATTTGATTTTACTGTTCAATAAAGTGTCTTCCAACAGCTGTGCTTTTGGGGGAGCACAGACACGATAAAAAGCAGCTGCATATCACAGTGGCTATGGTTTCATATGCCTGATGGTTTCAAAATCCAGAAAATGTTTACTTTTGGGCTTTAGCTCAGCTTCAGTCCTGCAATTAGAAGTGCCCAGCGACTGGGCATCAATGAAACTGATGATGCTCTGAGAAGAGTAACTGCAGAGACCCTGCAGAAGTAGGACCATAATGGTTTAATTGTCACATACCACAGCAGAACTGATGGCAGTGGAACATACAAATATCAAAGCACCAAAGGAAGCAATTCTCCGAAGCACCTCTTGAGATCATCTTTTTGAATGGCCCTGGTTCAAGCATGGCCACCTAGAGCTGGTTGCGCAGAGCTGGGTACAACTGGGTTTTGAGTATCTTCCCAAGTGAACTGACACAGGTCAATAAGCTGATTTGACTAGGATAGCTTGTCTTCCTTTTTGGTTTTTCCTTCCTTTTCTTCTTTTTTTTCTTTTTCAAGTAACAGTGAATAAGCCAAGGAGAGTCAAAACCTTTAAAAAGACTGCATTTTATATTCTCATTGAAAACCATAAGCCTCATAGAGCAATTCTTGTCTTCTGAACATGAGTTGGGAAAGTACATCCACAGCAGCCACTACTCTGGATCACAGCAACCACAATAGACAAGTGATTTGAAAATAACAAATGGTAATGTGAAGAAAAAGAAAGTTGATTTCCACAAGTAAGGTACAAACACTGTTGGACCTATTCAAGGATATTCAGTTGTTTGGGATTCCAGATGGACAAGACAAAATGATTAGTCCTTTCCACTGATCCTGTCTGATATCTTAAAATGTTCATCTCTAAGAAAAGATCCTTTTAGCAATAAAATGGTCTGTAACACCTTCACTATTTAGGAACGCTGAAAAACATTCTGATAGGAGGGCAGTACAAAAATGTTCATCTTTATAAAAGATCTCAATGGCAGCCAAAAGCAAAGCATTGCTCTCCATGACTCTCAACTGCTCTCTCGTATCAGCACAGAAGAAGAGAATATTTTCAATCTATCCTTCCTCGCAAAATACACACAAGCTAATGTTTCAAAAGAATAAACAACATCTGTTTTCAATGGGGTAGATGGAGAAAAAATCATGAGCAAACCTGCAGATAACCTAAGTGTATAGTTTTATAAGAAAACATGATAAATGTGTGTCGATTATTTGCTTAATACATGTGAAATGTATTTCTTTATTTATACAATAGGATGGTGTGGGGTTTTTTCCATACAAAGAAAGATCCTCCACTGGGACTCATAAAGGCAGTAATATTTTAGGAAGATACTATTACACTAAGAATAGTAGAGATTGTCTTGCATTTTCCTGTTCACAGCTTTATAATTACCAATGTAAAAATGTAGGCTGTTATGTTTCATGGAAGTTTCCCTAGAGAGATCAAACAATCTACAGCAGCAACAGCTTTCTATAATTCTGAATATAATTACAAGAGTGAATTTCTTTTTATGGTGTAAACAGTCACAGTTAAGCAGATGGGTCTTAGTGGCTGCCACTCACATTTCTAAGGGCACCTGCACAAAAGTCAGGTTGTTCTCTGCCACATCTCAGGACGCTTACATAAGTATTACTGTTAATAATACTGGGGTTCCTCAGGGCTCCATCTTAAGCCCAGTTCTCTCCAACATCTTCATGAACAACCTGGACCCAGGACTCACAGGAATACTAAGTTTGATGACCACACTAAATCTAGAGGAGCTGTCAACTCCCTTGAGGGCAGAGAGGCCCTGCAGAGAGACCTTGACAAATTAGAGAGATGGGCAATCACCAACCATACGAAGTTTAACAATGGAAAGTGCCAGATTCTGCAGCTGAGACAGGACAACCCTGACTGTATGTCCAGACTGGGGACAAGACTCTGGAAAGAAGTGCCATGGAAAGGAACCTGGGGGTCCTGGTCAACAGCAAGCTGAACATGAGTCAGCAGTGCCCTGGCAGCCAGGAAGGTCGACCATGTCCTGGGGGAGATCAGGCACAGCACTGCCAGCTGGTCAAAGGAGGGGATTGTCCCACTCTGCTCTGCACTGGTGCAACCTCACCTTGAATATATTGTGCAGTTTTGGGCACTGCAATACAAGAAAGATATTAAGTTATTAGAGAATGTCCAAAAGAAGGAAATGAGAATGGTGAAGGGTCTCAAGAGGGAAGCCTTAAGAGAGGTGGCTGAGGTCACTTGGTCTGTTCAGCCTGGAGAAGAGGAGACTGAGGGGAGACCTCATTGTGGTCTTCAGCATCCTCACAAGGGGAAGCAGAGAGGCAAGTACCAAGCTCTTGACTCTCATGACCAGTGACAGGACCCAAGGGAATGGCATGAAGCTGAGTTAGCGGAGGTTTAGGATGGATATCAGGAAAAGGTGCTTAACCCAGAAAAGGTTTTAACAGGCTCCTCAGGGAAATGGTTACAGCACCAAGCCTGAAAGAGTTTAAGAAGTGTTTGGACAGTGTTCTCAGGCACATGGTGTGACCCTTGGGGATGGATCTGTGCAGGGCCAGGAGTTGGACTCAGTGATACTGATGGGTCCCTTCCAATTCAGCATATTCTATGATTAATTCATGCTATATTAACAAATGTATTTCTATAGTTAAGAGCAATGAATATTGACATTAGAATGCTGAATCTGGAATCAGTATTTCAAATTTAAGGGATGTTAATCAGAACAACAAAGACCAAACAAAGCACCAGCCAGAGCTGTGGTTTTTCCAAAATTTGATCCTTTTTACCATAAAAAAAAAAAAAAATAAAACCTCTGCTATGCTTAGTGGAGCTGACAGGGGGATCACACATACACAACAATGTATATTTACATATTTACATAAAGAGAGATACGTACATACCACATAAAGACACACCATCTTTCTGAACTAAGATTTTTTGAGTTACAAAGAAAAATCTTTTTCAGCCCAAAAGGTCGATAAGAACTAAGCATGCTGATGAAACACAACTTCCACTTGAGGACAAGGCTTAGGAGAGATACCTTAGAAAATAACAGCACAGTACAAGAGCTGAAAGGAGCAGCCTGAAGAATAATGCCAAGGAAGAAGAGACAATACTCCTCTTCGGGTGTCCTAAAAAACCACTAAACATCAGCCCTTGCCCCAGGCCTTCAAAGTATGAACTGAGGCTACTACAGAGCAAGAAAGTAGTGCCAGCATTTCTCCCTCCATGCTGCAGGGGCATATGCTCCTACAACACACAGGACCAACATCAAAGACACCCAACATCTGCTATGGTTGCAGATACAACAGAAGCTTCTCACAGCCTGTAGCTCTTCAACAAGATTAAATTTTCTATCTTAGCCACATACAGCTGAAAAGCTCTTTTACCACTACAACTCCCTCTCACATAGAAAAATCTTCCTACACAAATAAGATACTACACCCTGAACATCCTTCCACCATGAAATTGTATCACCTGCCTTTCTGCTGACTCCTGCATTTTCTCTCTCAGGATCCACCTCACCTAAACCCAAACTGTTGTCTGGAGAGTGGTGGTGACTGTTAGCTGCACATGCTGGAAGCACAAACATCAGATAACTGTGCATTGACATCTCTCCTTTTGCTTGATCCCCTTACTCTTTGACAACCAGGTACAATGATGAAATTGGGAATGAATAGTTAACTTCTTTCTGATGACGTAACATGACAGCTATCAAGACCACCCAGTTTTTCAAACATATGTAAACCTTCCTTTACCCACTCCATTATGCATTATCCCCACAAACACACATACAGCTTAGCAGTACACTCTTTAAAATGTATTACAACATCTAGATACATGGTCAGATTTGAAAAGAAAGATAGATCAGCTCTTGTTCACATTATTTTCAAAGGAAGTTTTGGATTCTGGCCCCTCAGAAAGAAGAATCTTTTCATTATTGGCAGCAGCAGTAGGAATCCAAGAATGAAAAGTATGGTCCTCTGATCTCTACCTCTGTTAAGTACCAATACCTAAAAAATTAAGAGCTCGTAAGAATGAGATGGTACCACAGGGTTCCAGGTACTTGTAGTCAATAATGTCTAATGCAGTTACACTGTCATTACCACTAGGACAGTTACTATCACTCATTTTCCCTACTTGGGTTTATCACCACACAACAGACACAAAATGTAAGTTATTCCATGAGTTTCTTCTATTGGAA
>NW_020958317.1:0-6168 GCF_003031625.1 Empidonax traillii | reverse complement strand
TGTCCCCTTTTTCCCTTTCCCTATCCCTGCGGGGGGTGGACCCCCTTTTTCTGTGTATATAGCATCTTAACTGTATATAACTGTAATTTGCGTAAATATAGATATATTTTTATATAAGCAGCTTGACTGTGGGTTCTTTAATTTTTATAGTTTCTTTCTCCTTTAACCTAAGGAAAGAAAGAAGGGGGGGAAGGGGGCTGCTGTCCTAGCTTTCGGGCATTTGGCAAGGAGCCAAGTCCAAACCGTCACATTTTTGGTGGCCCGTACGGGGATCGAACCCGCGACCTTGGCGTTATCAGCACCATCTCTGTTAAACTGACTGAGTGTAAAACACAAACTCAACCCGAAATCAACACCATCTCTGTTGAACTGACTGAGTGTAAAACACAAACTCAACCCGAAATCAGCACCATCTCTATTAAGCTGACTGAACATAGAACACAAACTCAACCCGAAGTCAGTACCGTCTCTGTTAAGTTGACTGAGTGTGGAACACAAACTCAACCCGAAGTCAGTGCCGTGTCTGTTAAACTGACTGAGTGTGAAACACAAACTCAACCTGAAGTTAGTACTGTCTCCGTTAATTCAACTGAGCATGGAACACAAACCCAACTTGAAGTTAGCACAGCTTCTGCTAAATCCGTTGAAACTGGAGTCCAGACCGTAAATCTCGTGGACACTGGAACTCAAACTACAACATCTAATGTTAAGACTACAACAAAGATGAAGACCCAAACTACCAACCCGAGAATCACTATTGCTCCCCTAACTAAGAAGAAGATATGAATAAGGAATAGTACAGAAGCTACAAGCCTAATTCCACGATTAAGGCGTATAAAAAGAGAAGAAGAAGAAGAAGAAGAAGAAGAAAAAGAAGAAGAAGAAGAAGAAGAAGAAGAAGAAGAAGAAGAAGAAGAAGAAGAAGAAAGAACAAAGAGACTTGCCAGCCCCATGGAACCTATCCCATCCAACTATGTAGTAGTGGACGAATGGACGACTGCAAAAGAGGAAGAAGCAGCAGCGAGAGAAGGAGCGCGCCCAAAAGAATTAGGAGCACGCCCAAAAGAAAAGAGAACACACCTAATAGAAGAAAGGGCGGCAGCACAGATGGCCAATAAACCGCCAAAAAAAAGACTGATACCCAAATATTCTCTTCTTGACTTTCCAGCGAAAAATACAGAAGAACAGTTGAGACCTTCATCCCAAAATCTGAAGGACTACTCGCTACCTCCACCTCGAGGACTTAGACAACGGAGCAGAAGCCTATCCCCACTACATGCTCAGTCTCTGCCTCCACGTAAAAGAGGCAGAGAGAGAGAGAAAGCGGTTCCACGTAGAAGCGTCAAAAGAGAAGTGGAAATGGTTCCACGTAGAAAAGACCCTTATTCCGGAACAGAAGTTGTGCGAACGAGTGAAGTACTGCGAACAATGACCCCAGCAGAGCTCCAGGATCTACGACGGGATTACAGCCGCCGACCTAATGAACAAATTCTCACCTAACTAGTAAAATGTTGGGATAATGAGGCCAAAAGTCACTTGTTAGAGAATCATGAGGCACAGCAACTAGGATCCCTCGCTATGGACCGTGAAATAGAACAGGAAATCGCGAAAGAGACATACAATCTCAGTCTCTGGCTCCGAATCCTCCACGGTGTGAAAGAAAAATACCCGTTTAAAAAATATTTAATAAGTTCGCCAAAAAAGTAGACGACTGCAAAAGAAGGCGTCCAATACTTAAGAGAATTAGCCATGCTGGAACTCATATATTGCAATTCAAACTATTACGACTGTTTGGAACCAGAAAAGATTGCCTGTACAAAACCTATGTGGAAGCAAGTGATTAGAGGTGCCCCTGCATCGTACCTCAACTGTTTAATATCAATTTACAATCCAAAAACGGATGAACCAACTGTGAACACCATGTGTTCATGGATAAAGACTATAGCCGAAAATTTAGAAAGGTCCTCTGATGCCCGAAACCGACCTACCCGTCCTAAAGAAGCACTGGAAAAGCCCTATGAATATTTTGAATATGGAGATGACTATAGGAACAGAAATGATATAGTTTACATAGATTATAGAAACTATAGAAGCAGACCAATAAAGTAGTTTCGACCACGATTCCGACCTCGATCTTAGTCCCGGCCTCGTTCACAGTCTCCTTTCCTAGCACGCAGAAAAAAAAAATACCCCAGACGGAAATCACGCAACCAACTGTAGTCCTATCTGCGTAGTAAGGGAAAAAACATGAAGAAGTGGGATGGTGCACCCACTTCCAAACTTGAGGACAGAGTAAGAGAATTACTACAAAAGAAAGACAACAAAAAAGTTATCTATGTAGTTGATGCAAATGCCCTGCAATCCCTGAAACAC
Organism: Empidonax traillii; assembly: GCF_003031625.1. Lineage (NCBI taxonomy): Eukaryota > Metazoa > Chordata > Aves > Passeriformes > Tyrannidae > Empidonax > Empidonax traillii. The sequence continues at coordinate 3,795 of NW_020958317.1, read as the reverse complement.
AAAAAGATGAAGGTCCGCTTTGACAGTAACAAAAAAACTTCTAAGAAGACAAAGTCAAAGTCGGACGATAAATACTCTGATCAAGACCAATAGAGGGGCCCTGCCTTCTGCCAAGAGAAGGATAAGAACCAAGAAAATAATAAAGTTTACTGAGCTGTGTGGGTTCGATGGCCTGACACATCGAATCCTCAGAAATACCGGACTTTAGTGGATACTGGTGCCCAATGTACTTTAATGCCATCAGAACATAAGAGTATAGAAGCTATTTCTATTTCTGAAATAACCGAAGAGTCTCAAAAATTGTCAGTGGTAGAGGCCAATATGAGCTTAACAGGAGACCAATGACAAAAGCATTCCATTGTAACAGGGCCAGAAGCCCCTTGCATTCTTAGTATGGACTACCTAAAAAGAAGATACTTCAAAGACCCGAAGGGGTACCGATGGGCTTTCGGTGTAGCCACGGTGATTGAAGAGAAGTCCAAGCAATTGTCTGCCCTATCTGACCTCTCAGAAGACCCTTCCGTTGTGGGACTACTCCAAGTCAAAAATCAGCAAGTGCCTATAGCCACCGCAACTGTACACAGGCGACAGTATAGGACAAACCGAGATGCTGTAATCCCCATTCACAAGATAATCAGGAAGTTAGAGAGCCAAGAAGTAGTCAGCAAAACACACTCACCCTTCAACAGCCCTATCTGGCCTGTACGTAAATCTGATGAAGAATGGAGACTGACAGTGGACTATCGTGGCTTGAATGAAGTCACGCCACCATTAAGTGCTGCTGTACCAGACATGTTGGAGCTCCAGTATGAGCTGGAGTCCAAAACAGCGAAGTGGTACGCCACTATTAATATTGCTAATACGTTTTTCTCCATTCCCTTGACAGCAGAGTGCAGGCCACAGTTTACTTTCACCTGGAAGGGTGTGCAGTACACCTGGAATCAATTGCCCCAAGGGTGGAAGCACAGTCCAACCATTTGCCATGAACTGATCCAGGCCACCCTAGAGAAGGGCAAAGCCCCAGAGCACCTGCAGTACATCGATGACATCATCGTATGGAAAAACACAGCAGAAGAAGTTTTTGAAAAAGGACAAAAGATCATCTAGATTCTCCTTGAGGCTGGTTTTGCCATCAAGAGAAATAAAGTCAAAGGACCTGCCAGAGAGATTCAATTCCTAAGAGTGAAATGGCAAAATAGACGTCGTCAGATTCCAACAGATGTCATCAATAAAATTGTAGCAATGACTCCACCGACAAACAAGAAAGAAACCCAAACTTTTCTAAGAGCCATAGACTTCTGGAAGATACACATTCCCGAATACAGCCAAATTGTAAGCCCTCTTTACTTTGTGACCCGTAAAAAAAACAACTTCCAATGGAGTCCTGAACAACAACAGGCTTTCAGGCAAATCAAACAAGAAATTGCACATGCTGTGGCTCTTGAGCCAGTCAGAACGGGACCAGATGTAAAGAACGTACTTTACTCTACAACTAGAGATAAAAGTCCCTCCTGAAGCCTCTGGCAAAAAGTGCCTGGTGAGACGCGAGGGCGACCACTTAGTTTCTGGAGCCGAAGCTACAGAGGTTCTGAGGCCAATTACACCCCTATGGAAAAAGAAATCTTAGCAGCATATGAAAGCATACGAGCAACCTCAGAAGTGATTAGTACCGAAACACAGCTCTTCCTGGCACCCCGATTACCAGTGCTAAGCTAGATGTTCAAGGATAAGGTGCCCTCTACGCATCATGCCACCGATGCCACGTGGAGCAAGTGAATGGCCTTGATCACGCAACGTGTCCGAATGGGAAACTCAAATCACCCTGAAATTTTGGAAATTATAACCAATTGGCCTGAAAGTGAGAACTTCAGTCTAGCAGATGAAGAAGAAGAAAAACCAGTAAGTCGAGCTAAAGAAGCTCCACCATATAATCAGCTGCCAGATGAAGAGACACGCTATGCCCTTTTCACTAACGGTTCTTGCCGCATTGTAAGAAGAAGCCGGAAGTGAAAAGCAGCTGTGTGGAGTCCCACCCGAAGAGTGGCAAAAGCCACTGAAAGTAAAAGTGAATCAAGTCAGTTTACAGAACTCAAAACTGTCCAATTAGCCCTGAACATTGCAGAAAGAGAAAGATGGCCAAAACTCTACCTATACACCAATTCGTGGATGATAGCCAATGCCCTATGGGGATGGCTAGACAAGTGAAAGAAAATGAATTGGAAACGTAGAGGAAAACCCATCTGGGCTGCCGATTTGTGGCAAGACATCGCTGCCAGAGCAAAGAAACTGAATGTGAGAGTCCGCCATGTTGATGCCCATGTGCCCAAGGATCGAACTAATGAAGAACATGCTCATAACAGACAAGCAGACCGTACTGCACAAGTCGAGGTGTCACAAGTAGACCTAGACTGGCAGCAAAAGGAAAAGTTGTTCCTAACTCGATGGGCCCATGATGCTTCAGGCCATCAGGGCCGAGATGCCACCTATAGATGGACACGAAACCGAGGAGTGGATATAACCATGGACACTATTTCCCAGGTTATTCATGACTGTGAAACCTGTACTGCCATTAAACAGACCAAAAGATTGAAGCCCCTGTGGTATGGTAGACGCTGGAACAAGTATAAATACGGAGAAGCATGGCAAGTTAATTACATCACATTGCCACAAACCCGCCAAGGTAAACACTATGTGCTTACCATGGTGGAAGCGACTACTGGATGGTTAGAAACATATTCGATACCACATGCAACAGCCCGAAATACCATCCTAAGTCTTGAAAAGCAAGTCCTGTAGAAACATAGCACTCCAGACCGAATTGAGTCAGACAACGAAACTCATTTTAAGAATAATCTGGTAGCCACTTGGACACAGGAGCATGGTATTGAATGGGTGTATCACATTCCATATCATGCACCCACTACTGGAAAAGTCGAAAGGTGTAATGGACTGTTAAAAACAACTCTGAAGGCACTAAGTGAAGAAACTTTCAAGAACTGGGACAAGCACTTAACCAAAGCCACCTAGCTTGTTAACACCAGAAGCTCTGTCAATCAAGCTGATCCTGCCCAAGCAGAATCCCTCCACACTGTAGATGGAAACAAAGTTCCAGTGATCCATCTAAGAAGTATGTTAGGAAAGACTGTTTGGATTACTCCTTCCTCAGGCCAAGACAAACCCATTCGTGGGATTGTTTTCGCTCAAGGGCCCAGAAATACCTAGTGAGTAATGAGAAAGGATGGAAAAATCCACTGCGTGCCCCAAAGAAATTTAACCTTAGGGAAAAACTAATCATGTACTTTGAATTGTGTTTTGCAGAAAACCAGTCACCAAATGAAAAAGGCCTGAACAATTGATACCGGTATCCAGTAATAAACCAGCCCAGACCAGAGGACAAGCCCTGAGAACGAGAACTGTGATTGTGACCTAAGGGCCAAGAATGAAAACCAAACCAATCCTGATGCTGACGCTGATTCTTCTACAAGAAGATAAATGCTCTGAAAAATGAACAAGGACTATATACAAATATGTATATGTGTATATATGCGCAGAGTATAAATGAACGCGAAATATAGGTTTTACGTAAAAATAGTATAGAATAAGGGGTGGAGAATGTGATGGTTTTAGTCTAGGCCTTCCTTGGTGACCAGTTTGTAACCAAGGAAGGAGCCAAGTACCCAGTATTCCACACAATTTTTACGTAAACCAGAGTATAAATAAGTCGGAGATTAGAGACCTCGCTCTCTTCTCTTCCGGCGAGGTTTGGGAACAGTGGGTCCCTGCGTTGGTCTCGCT
>NW_020958316.1:8739-15128 GCF_003031625.1 Empidonax traillii | reverse complement strand
GTTAAAAGGTGAAGAGCAAACCCTTTCCTGGCTTCCTCACAGCTGAGCCTTTCAGGATCAATCAGCATCATTTACTTGGCTTGTCAGTTCAAGGCCACAAACCCATCTGATTCCATCCTTGTGTTTCCCTCTGACTAAGCTAAGCATTAATTCCCTCTGGGCAGAGGGTGGAAAACACCTAAACAAGAGCTGGGGGTGCCTCTGCCTGCAGTGTGGCAGCTCGGCAGGGACTGTGGCAGGGGAGGCATTTGCAGCCCAGGCTCTCCCCAAAAGGCCTCTCCTCTCACCTGGCTCCCCTGAGGTGGCCAACAAGAAGCAGGATCAAATGACAAGAGAGCATCTACACACGAGGAAACAGCTTTTCCCAGAAGACCCCACAGTTAAGTGCAGCAGTGACAGGAACACCTCTGTGCCCTTGGGATTTGGGCAGTGGATATGGATGCACTGAAACCTCTTAACTGGGATTATCTGAAGGAATCAGTTTGGGCACCAGTGCTCGTGGCACACTTTGGTGTCACCTTTTGTGCCCCCATAGCAAAGGCTGAAACTCCCTCTTGTGGGGGATTTGGGAAGATCCCCTCTGGAACACAAACACCACGGCAAGAAATCCATTTCTCTCTTTTCAATCTTCACTTTTCCCCATCCCACGTCCCCTGACTGTTCCAAACAGGTTGTGCAGGTCCACCTTGGAGCATTTCAATACCAGACAAGACAGAGCCCTGAGCGACCTGATTTGACCTTGGAGCTGACCCTGTTTGAACAGGAGCTTGGACAAAGAAGGAGCATATCAGGAACTTCACACTGCTCTCCTTTTCATTAGTTCCAAACATAGCTGACATCATCATCTGTTGAGGATTTTAGGCCAATTACTACAGGAAACATGGAAATGTACTTCAGGGTCCTCACTCCCGAGACAGCTCGAGAGAGGCTAAGGATGGAACAGAAGAACAAATAAATATCCAGGATCAAAATAAAGTATCTTAAGAGTCTCTCCTTCTGCCTGTGCCCCAAAGGAACCACAAACTGCCACCTCAGGTTCTGCTAAATTACCATTTTGATTCACCACAGCCCAATTCTTAAAATACCAACACAGTCCCGAGCATCAATATTTACTTTCTAAAGCCAAATAAACAATCCATCTCCACAGTGTTACATCCACAAGGCTCAAAGCACGTTGCAGAGTCAGAGGAGCACTACAGGTCCTCAGAGGTTACAGATGGAAGTTGGGAGCTGAGGCAAGTGCCTGCATATCCTGGGCTGGTGGAGCTCAAATCATCCCAGGAAAGTTCAGCTCAGTCACTTTGGGCCCACCATAATGAAAGTTTTATGGGATGGCAGAGATGGAGGCAGAAGATACAAAGGCAAAACAGAATTCATCACTCAGGAAACGCTCCCATTCAGAGCCTGTGTATAAAAATAAAAAAGAAAATAAAAAGAGCATTTGAGTCCTTTCTTGCAGTGAAGCTTTATCACATCACGAACAAGGTACCAGGGCCGTGGTATCAGATGCCATCCCAGTACAGCTGCACCCCTCTCTTGCTTACATTTTTAACTGGAGTCAACTCCCTGTCCTTGGATTTATTTTTAACAGCCAGCAGCCATTTCAGCTGTGGGTAAAGGGCACTGGGAGTACACACAAACACACTGCAGTGTGAATGAATAAAAGAAGAAGACATCCAGATCCTTCCAGATTGCATCCCAATCATAAATGAAATGCAGACCTCATCCTCCAGAGTTATGTAACACAGAGTGCAATGGTAATTATGTTGAGTGTTTCCTCTTGGCAGATGGAGATCTTGCAGTTTCCTCACCTTGCTCTGCTCTGCAGAGTTTCTGGATTGTGCCCTGACCTTCTGCTCAGCTTCATTCCCGCTGTCAAACCTTGCATGGCAACTTAAGTCACCCAATCCTGCGATCTCGATCTGCATTTCCACTCCCCTGTCCCCCTCCCAGTGCCATCTGTCTGTCCTTGCAGCCACGGCAGGGGGGACACTGTGCTGGGCCGGGGTTCCCACTCCCAAAATGAACAGCATATCTGTCCTGCTGTTCGGGGGGTTCTCCCTTTTACAGCGTCTGTGACAGGTGAGCTGGCTGCACAGGAAGAACCAAGTTCAGCTGGATCTCAAATGGAAAAACACAGAACTCCTTGTCCTGGGATGCCAGGACAGTTAAAAGACTCAGCCCACTGCTCAGGTCTCTCCCCCGCTGTGTTACAGCCCAAAAATTTGCAAATGGCCATTTAAAACACATTCAAAACAAACTGTGTCTGAGTGTGCATCTTGTTTACAAGAACAAACTACTGGAGCTGAGTAATAAAACTTGGAGAAATGCATTTTACAGTGGAAACACTGGCATGACTTTAATGACTGCAGTGGAAGTGGCACCTCTGGACAGGCTCAAAGTACCTGCTTCTAATTCACCCAGTCCAACTAAACAAATATAAATAGACACCAAAATAGCACTGAAGTCAGATTATGATGTTCTCTGTATATACCAAACTCCTCTCATGTTGTAAATGAAAATGGCATCTGTTACTTAAGTAAAATAATTAACAATAATAATCCAAAAAGAGGTTTTCTGCTAAACAAGTTTCAAAATATAGCAAAAATCAGGCCAGTGGGGAGGCACAAAGTAACATATCTGTCACAAAACTTGTAAAAAAAACACTTTATAGCTTCTTGGGGCTCCCTCCTGCTACTTTAGCTATGACTAATAAGAACAGATGTACTCAATATGAAATTGTCCTGCTGAAGCAGTAGAAATAAAAGTAAAATATTTCCTTCGCAAAGCACACCAGAAAGAGTTCTATGATCAGATAATCAGCTGCTCAACAAACACTGCACAGAGACAAGCAATAAAAGTCACTGACTAAAGAGTGTCTTGGCAGCTCTAAAGAAAGCTTAAGTAAAAGCTTCTGCAAGCAGTGCTTTATTAGAGATTTACTAAATACAACAATATCCACTCATACCCAGTCATTTAAATGCAGCCATCAAATTTATCTAACCTTCTAACCAAGCAGAGGGAGATACTCAGAGCCCAGAATGGTTTAATCACTTCTATTTTCTTTCCCAACAATGGCACTGCTGGCCCTGGGGGGTAAACACTTTGCTGTAACTCTTCTGTTCTATAATATTGCAGATAATACATTGGGGATTACTGTGGCAATCTGAGCTCAGTCAGGGCTTGCAGTGGTTACACTGAGGGTGGGTGTAACTCCCAAAACATCCCCAGGTGAGCACACAAGGTTTAGATGCTGAGGGAGACACGGCGGTCAGAAATGAAGATGCCTCGGTCTCAACCAGTTCTAACCACCACCATATGCTGTGCTCATAACGAAGCCATTTGTATGGCCCCTGGAACTGTGAGGGGATCAATCACAGCCCGCACAAGGTGCCACTGACTTCTGAACTGACACTTGATTAAGGGAGGATCAGGCTCTGCCCTGAACCACTGAAAGCTCAGGTACGAAGGGAGGAGGAACAGAGGGTGCATAATGAATTCTAAGGCTGTGGACTGATCTGTGTTGATTAAGAAAGTGAAATCAAGTGAATAAAAGCAGGGCCAGAAATAGCACAAGGGCCCAGTGAATCACAGCTTTCGTCCCTGACCAGCACGTTCCACAGATGAATTGTTCAGTTGGGGCCTCGTCACCACAGCCCAGGGTTTGCTGAGCACCAGGGAGGGACAGGACATTCCAGCTGCCTCCAGAGGGGAGGGTTGGGGGGGATATTGGGAAGGAATCCTTCCCTGGGAGGGTGGGCAGGCCCTGGCACAGGTTGCCCAGAGAAGCTGTGGCTGCCCCGTCCCTGGGAGTGTCCCAGGCCAGGTTGGACGGGGCTTGGAGCAGCCTGGGATAGTGGGAGGTGTCCCTGGCTGTGGCAGGGGCTGGCACTGGATGAGCTTTTTCCTTCCCACCCAGCCTATCCTGGGATTCCACACTAAGCAGAGGCAAACACCAAGAGGCTGCTGGCACAGCTGGGCAGTCTGGGACTGCAGTGACCCCAGCAGGGCAGGGACGACAATTCCCAGCAGAGGAGGAGGAAATCAGAAAGGGGGTGAGGCAGGACTGCAAATCCCCAGGGACGTGCACAGAAAATTTCCACCTCCTATGACCAGCTCCAAGTGAGATGTTAATGCTCTGATACTCAGACCCAGCACAAATAATTAAACATTTCAACAACAGCAGCAGCTGAATGGAAAGTTACACCAATCCACTGAGTGCTGAGTGCAGCTTCTCCCCAGCAATGTCCTGAAAATCTCATCATTAAAGGCAGTGATTAAGACAGAAATGTCACCTTACGTTTATAAAGCCATTTTCATCCTGAAGCACTTCATTAACTATCTGCCCAAAGATCACTTTGCAACACTGATTTTGCCGTATTTCTCCTCTCCCTACCCAATCACAAAAAAGAGGCAGATTGTACCCTTTTTAGAATCCATCAGATAAAACCTTAAACTGGGGTTTCCATAGAAACACATCATGGGTCTCCCAGTTTCTCTATCAAACCTGTTCACAAACTTTCAGCTTTACTTAATGCTAGATTTTCAAAAACACCAATCTTTCATCTCATTTAACAGTTGGACTCAATGACCTTAGAGGTCTTTTCCAGCCTAAATGATTCTATAATTCCATAAAAAGACAAGGGAAGAACAGTAGCTGCCACGGACAGGGGAGCAACAGTGAAAATTGTGGTCTCTGGTCATCTAGTAAAATCTCTGACTATCAGAGAAGTCCCATTTGCACTTAAAATCTCCTGTCAGAGGTTGTTATGGAAATATGAGCCTCACAGGAACCCTGACCATGGAAAAAACCAAAGAAACTCATCTGGGAGCTCTGGACATTTGAAATTGCTACGTTCTTTTTTATTTTTTTTTTCCCTGTTCTGACATTTCCTTCTGAAGTGGAAGCTCAGCACGAAGCCAGCAAGGATGGTTCCTACATGTGGGGTGTGGGGAGCAACACCTCACCCCAGCCTGGCTCCAGGGCTGGGACAGAGATCTGAGACCGCTAAAAAGCCTTGAAAACTCTGTCCTCTGCCTCTCTGAGCCACAAGAAACACTTCAGAAAACAAGAATTATTTCCAATATACTCCCTGTAAGCAAATACCATCCGTTTAATTTGACTGTGATTTGTATTTGTGGTCCCAAATATCCCTTAACAGAATGTAGGAGAGAATTTAAAGGAGTCAGCTTTGTAGAATTTCCTCGATTTCTAAAACACATCAAATGCTCAGAGATAGTTTGGCAGTAAAAGCATTTGCTGAAAACTTGGCCAGGTTTTCTTGGTATTTGCCCTAATGAAAGCATTTCAGGTGGAGGAAAAAAATGTGCAGATTCTTTTCCATCCTGCTTTGTTTCCAAGCTCCAGTGCCCCCATGGGGGACACAGACTGCTGGGACCCTGGATTATCCTGGTAAATATATGTACAGGCTCCCCTCAGGACAAGCTCTGCTCTGAGGGGTCTTTTATATGGATTCTCTAAGTGTAAACAACATAAAACCTCCCAGACTCCAAGCTATTTTAAACTATGTCTCTTTTAATGTGGGAGAAATTATTCTGTTTAAAGGAACCTGATTTAAGAACGTGCCTATTTTGGGATTATTAGCCACATATACATGTTCCCCTTCCACTGAAAACAAACAGTCCCAGGGTATAAAAATAGGCAGCTAAATGAAGTGCAGGCTTTTCTAGCGTGGGAAATGTTTGTTGAACTTGCATTCTGGGTTTGATTACTTTGAAATGTTTAAGGAGAGAGCGATTCAAAGCAGTGCCCTTCAGATTAAAGGTGAAATGTATGTAAGCTGAACGTTCCACATCCAGCAGCGTTTCAGGTGAGAATCCAAGAGAGCATCAGGAATAGCCTTTGCTACTATTCCATAATCATCAGGGACTACAATCTACTGTGAGTGTTTTAAAAAAGGCTGAGGTGACAAAAATCAATGCAGTTCACACAAAGCCTCAAACAAGGCTGACACCCAACGGCAGCTTCGTGCACTGCTGAGGGTTCGCTGCTTCCCAAAAAAATCACGTGTTGCTAAACGGCACGTGGTGAATACATATCCTGATTGTAGAGTACTGCCCTCAGTGTCCAAGGCTGATCCACCCCACACAAACCCTCCCTCTGATTAACTGCCCACCAGACACCCTGTAATTCAAGGAAATGTTAAATAAACCAGGCTTCACCACAGAGCAGGAACGAGGAGTTCCTGTATCTCAAAGCAAACTGACTTCTGGAAATGGTAAAGGCAGAATCCAACAGGATTTTTCTCTTCATAAGTCCTAGAGATTAATAAATCGATTTGCAAGACCACTGGTTTTTTCTACTTTCTTCCTTTAGTTACTGAACTAGGAGAGATGTTCCGATCTTATTTTTCAGTGAAGAGGAAGGG
>NW_020958316.1:0-8166 GCF_003031625.1 Empidonax traillii | reverse complement strand
GGAAGGGGAAGGGGAAGGGGAAGGGGAAGGGAGAGCTCCCACTCTGGCAAAGGCTCCAGGAATGCCGTGTGGAATGGCAGCAGGTGGCAGCAATGCCCCACAGCAGAGCAGAGTCCCTGCCCACCCTGGGCTCTGTCCAACCGCCCTGGCACTCGGCCAGGGAGTCAAATCCATGGAATGTGGGCCCAGCTAAAATTAGGGAGACACTTCCTCTCCCTAAGCAGAAGGCCAGCGTAGCTGTGTGCCCCAGGACACATCTGCTGCTGGATGCTGCTGAAGGGAGGTTCCCAGCTCTTTAATGGCTCATTTTTCACTCAAAGGAGAGGGCAGATGAAGAGGTGCTTCCTCTTCCTTGCTGCACATTTTTTAATGCTCAATTCGTATTCATTTTCAAAGCACTTGCAGAACCAGAGAATCATTATCTTAGGTTTTTCCAGTGCCAAATGTGCTGTGGATGGCAAGGATTCATCACAGCTTATCTCCTCTTTTTACAGAGCCTGTTCCCTCCCATTTCCAGCACACCCTTCCTTCCTTATCCATGCTGATACACTCTGAACAGTCCATGTGCCAGAAGACCCGGGTCAGCCAGCTCCTGGAATCCCACAAATTCTAATTTAATTAAAACACCATGATATTTACTGCTCGTGGCCAAATTTACTGCATTGCAAGTTTCTTTGTGGTATTTGGGAGCTGCAAGGAGATGACAAATTGAGCCTGCACAGAGTGATGATTTATCAGTTCTCTTTTGGACAGCTCAAAGGGTCTCCCTTTTACACGTTTCAAAAAATCTGTTAAATGCAGACGGCAGTTTGGGACATTTTAGCATTTTTGTCCACCTTTCTTGTGGATGGCTTGCACGGCAGGGGAACGGAAAGAGGCACAGAATCATTTAGGATAGAAAAAAAGAAGACCTGTAAAATCTTAAGAGCTCAAATTTCAGAGAAGCACCTCAGCCAAAACCACCTCAAGCCTTACCTCGCTGCCACGCTGCTCCTGGTCAGGCACTTGAGCAGGATGTCGAAATATCCACTGCACCTACCCATGGATAAAGACCCCATGTGGTTGTTTTTTTTTTTTTCCCAAGAGTACAGGCAAACCCACAACAAGACTGTAGACACTGGGACACAAATGCTGAGGAATTGCTAGCGTGAGAACAGCAGGTGTCAGCACTCAAATGCATTCACGGCAACTGTCCACAGACACGTTGAGTGAAGAGAACAGACAGGGGGAATCTTAAAAGGCCATCTGGATCAGCCTGAAATCAACAGGCCCAAGTGGCAGTAAGAGTTCACAGCAGCACCAGAAAGAGTGTTCATGAGGTGTGTTCCTCTTGCATTGCTCTCTGACAGCAAAATTCAGGCTGCCCGTTTGGGCTCTTCCAAGGAAGAATCTTACACAGAATAAAATCAACACTGACAATAAAGGTGTGTGGTTTAGTAGCCTAACAGCGCTTTTGCTCCTGGGCTGCGGTGTGTCTGGTGAACAAATCAGTAATTGCACACTGTCAGAATAACAGTGCAACAAGAGAGAGGAGTCTACACGTGCCCTTCCCTGCCTTCTGATTACCAACATCTCACCCAGAGGTAAAGGTTAAAGAATAGCCCGGGTTCATCTGCGGTCCTCATAATTCACACTAACACAGAACTCAACCTTGGAACTCTCATCAAATGCAACAATCTTTACAGCCCCTGGTAGGCAATGCCTTTGTGTGATGTGATAACCTGCACTCACCCTGTCTCTGTGGGATGGACTTTGGAGGGAAGCAGCAGAGGTCACAACCTTGGCATCTTCCAAAAGGGGTGAAAGCTCCAAACTCTCCATCAGTGTCCTGCAATATGTGAGGAAGAAAATCAGTAAAACCTGAAACTTGAGGTGAATTTTTGAAAAGCAGGGTTTTTTTCCCCTCAGAATTCCCTTCCAATTTGGACACACACTTCAGCATATCACAGAAAGAAACACGGTGTGCATTAGCATATTATTACTCAAATGGAACAGTTAAAAAGTAGATTTTATTAGCTTGAAAGCTGCTCCTTATTCAGTTTTTCATGTGAGACCGTACCTCCCCCATCAAAAATATTACTTTCATAGAATCCCAGATGGGCCTGAGTTCAAAGGAATCTTAAAGCTCCTGTCATTCCAAGCCCCCTGCAGGGACACCTTCCACTATCCCAGGCTGCTCCAAGCCCCATCCAACCTGGCCTTGGACACTTCCAGGGATCCAGGGGCAGCCACAGCTTCTCTGGGCAACCTGTGCCAGGGCCTCCCCACCCTCATTTACTGCAAAAAACTTCTTCCTTATATCTAAACTAAATCAACCCTAGTTTAGCTTAAATCCAACCCCCTTTGTGCCGGCCCTGCAGGCCCTGCCGAGGACTTTGTAGGCCTCATTTAGGCACTGCAAGGGGCTCCTCCTCCCTGGAGCCTTCTCTTCTCCAGGCTGAACCACCCCAGCTCCCTCGGCCTTTCCTCATGGAACAGTTGTTCCACCCGCACATTAAACCACACACGAGGCCAGGGCAGCTGGAAATTGCCTTGTTGCTCCCCTCAGGAGGGGCTGCCGGGGCTCGCTTACCTCAGGCGATGGCTCCTCCCTGCCGTCCCCTCGTGCCTTCGCTGCCGCCCCTGCCCTGCCTGCTCCCCTTGGCCTGCTTCCAGCCGCTGCCCCTCGAGCCCAGTGCTGCGGGCAGGGGTCTCGCCGTGGCAATCCCTCCATCCCCTCAGGGATCCCTCTCCATCCCCTCAGGGCCCCCCCTCCACATCCCCTCAGAGGGTCCCAACATGGCGGCCCCTCCATCCCCTCAGGGCCGGGGGCGCCCCCTGGCGGCGGGGGCGGGGCAGGCGGCGCGCGGCGGCCGCGGCCACACCCCGAGAGCTCCGGGGGCGGGGCGGGCTCGTGGCGGCGGCGGCGCTGAGGGAGCCGTGAGGGACCGGCCGCGGCTCTGAGAGGGCGCGGAGGGCACGGCGGGCACGGCCGAGGCTCCGAGGACACGCCGAGGGGGCTCCGAGGGGACGCGGCGGCCATGGCAGACCATGAAGCGGGGCTCCCGCCCAAGTCGCGGCGGGCGCCAGGTAACGGCGGCAGGGGGAGCGGGCAGGGGGCTGTCCCCAAACGGCCCCTCAGCGGCCGCTCCGAGCGCGGGGCGCCTTCGGGTCTTTCTCCCCGATTTGGGTTTGTTTGTTTGTTTGTTTCGGTTTGAATTACTGTTCGGTGATTGTCTTATTTGGCCGCGAAGGAAAGTTTGAAGATCCTTCGGCGGAGTTAAGCCCGCCGGTAGGAGCGAGGAGCGGCCGCCGGTTCCTTCAGCCCCGGGCGCCGAGGGGTCTGACCGGCCCCGGAGCGGCCCCAGCCCGCGATAACGGAGAGTTCTGAGCCCCCAGACTGTGCTAACGGGGCAATGAACCCCCAGCCGCGGTTAATAGGGGGGTCTGAGCCCCCAGCCCCGGCTAACGGGAGGCTGCGCCCGCTGCCCCGCCCGCCTAACGGGGCACGATTCCCGCAAGTGTCGATTCCCGGCAGTGTCTCGGCCCCTCAAACCGCCCTCGGGGAGGTGCCGGAGCATCACCCCGCTGGCGCAGCTCGGGGGGGGTTTTGGGGATTTCCTTTGCCGTGCGGTAACACGGATCGCTGAGGGGAAAGCTACGCAAATAGTGATGAGCAGAGTCAACATGAGTAACTCCCGGGGCGCCGCACCAGTAAATGAGATGGGGCAGGGTCTGGGGGCTGGCTGCTTGCTGACAGCACCGGTGCTAGTCACTGCAGCACAGGGGTCTGTAGATGACACTGGGGGGAGTGGGAGAAATCAGTTATATTTCCTCAAGTGGGGCAATGGAGTTGTAGTTAATTATTAGTTCTTGGTGTCGTTAATGAAGTGGGTTTTGGCCTTGCGGTCAGCAGGTGTGAGAGGGACCCAGGTCAGGGTGTTTTGGAGATGATGCACTGAAATCACAGAACTGACTCCAGTTTCAGTCACTGGAAGCTGGACTGCTTTCCTGTTGCTTCCATTGTTCAGGCAACGGAAAAGTCATGATTTATTTTATGGTCTTCTCATTTGCAACTAGAGGAGGAAATATAAGATGGCTTTGCATAGGAAGCCCTTGGCTGGGTAATCTGAGTTGTGGTATAAATAACTGTAGACCTGTTTGGGCCTCGTGCCTAATGGCACATGTTAGTGCCGGTATCCTGGGAGAGGATCTGCATTTCATGCAGTAACTATGTTAGTTATTAATTCCTCACCATGGACACTGGTGCCAACCTCATCTCGGACTCATCAAACCCTTCCCAAACGTGCTGCTGATGTGGTTTCTCCTGCAGCCCCTGTGTGATCACAGTAAAGTACGGGCTGAACGGCATTAGATGTAGATTTGGTTATTAGATGTCGTGATTTTGGCTATTTCCTATGCGAAAGGCTCTGAGGAGCATCTGTGAAGACCTTCAGATCTCACTGAAAGCAGCATTTTGTTTTCAGTCAGGTGGTTGTTGGCAGGGTTGGGAGAAGGTCCTGCCTCTGCCGGTGCCCAGGCACGTCTTTGCTGCTTGACAGCCATGTGCTCCTTTGGACTGTGGAGCCTTTCCAGGAGGAAGTAAATCCCAGCTGGAGGGTGTGCCACACCTCAAGCACTAACGAGAACTTTCCCCTACCCTCTCAGCCTCCAGCACTCAGTGTGTATTATAAATTCTTAATACTGTTTGATGATCCAAGTGATAAATCCTTGCTAAAGTAACGGTGACTGTTCCCGTCAGCATCAAAGGCGTTGAAGGCTGATTCAATTAAATTTTTTTTTTTATATTCCTCTCCTTGTGGTTTATCTCTTAAAGAGATTGCTCAAGAATTTTTGCTTTTTATAGGTTATCTTGGTTTGCACACCACGGCGGGCTATAAATCCGAGCTGTGGGCTTCCCAGCATTTTAACTCGGGAGAGAATTCCAGTGGCATGGTTGGAGGTGGTTTCGCACAAGACAGCATCTCTCTCACTTCTTGTACTGTGAAACACACCCCATCATGGCACAATCTGACTTCTCATCCAAACAGAATGCTCTGGGCCAGAGGAGTAGTGCTAATAGTGGCTTATTTCAAGGAATATTCAACATAGATACCCAGTTTAGGCGCTTTCTTTAACAGGCACTCTTGGTTTTAAAAATCGGGACATTTCTGCTCTTTCCCTGCAGAGGAGAGCGATTCTGGCCTCGGTGTGTGTGGATGGATCCTGGTGATCACCTCGCTGGTTTTCACTGTTCTTACATTTCCCATATCCATCTGGATGTGCATAAAGGTAAAACTGTTCACTGCTAAGTTGCATGAAAGCTTTAAGCAATGCAGAGCGGTTATTATTGTTCTCAGTCTGAGTAACTTGTTTTCAACACAAATTAATCCCACTCTGCTCTCTGTTGAACTGTAGCAGGCAGTGTGTGCAGCAGACCCAGCTCTTCAGTGCATTCATCTTCACACCAAAAACAAAAGTGCTGTTACAATATTTTGTCCAAATGATTCACGCACTGACGTCTTTACTACGTCTGCCCTGGTGTCAGTGGCACGTGAGCTAAGCTGGGAGGTCAGAATTAATTGCAAGAACCCACAATTACTCTTGGAGGACTGATACTTTGATTTTTATTTTTTTTAAGGAGACCCCTATCTATGCATATGTCTAACTATGAAGTGTGGAATTATAAATATGTAAGTCTGTCCCTGGCTGTGGCTGTATGTGACACATTTGAAGACACTGTGTCATCTGGGATCACTTGGAGCTTGGTGTTCCCAGTTTCCAGGCAGGAGGAGTTATTTCCTCCTGGTTTGGCTGATGTACAGCATCAGATTTGGAGCTGGAAAAAAATCCCTGCTGGGTCACAAATACAGCACTTTGTTGTGTTGTTGCCAGGATATTCCTGATGGCAGCTGCTAATGCGTGGACCTGCTCAGGTGACATCCTGGTGATAGTCTGAGGAGTATTTCTTGTGGAATATCGTCCTGATTTCTCCTTTTGCTCTTAGACAATAAAGTTTAGGCTAAAATTCTCAAGAGCAGCCAGTGTGTTAAATGTGAGGCTCAAGGCTGTCTTAGAGTGGTGTGTGATAGTTTGGAATCCATCCTGTGGCTTCTGGAGACCCCGGCATGACCCCCCTCGATGTGTTGCAGATCATAAAGGAGTACGAGCGCGCCATCATATTCCGGCTGGGCCGCATCCTGAAGGGGGGAGCCAAGGGACCAGGTACGTCCTGGGGAGGGTCTGCTCTCATCAGCCTCTGGCACAGCAGGAGCTGGGCAGGGGCACTGCAGGAGAGTGGGGAATGGATTTCTCAAGCGTTCTGTAAGTTCCAGTAAGAGGATGTGTTACAACAGCAGTTGGGCTCGATGGCCCTCGTGGGTCCCTTCCTGCTCAGAGTGTTCTGTGATTCATCCTTTCTGTGGAGAAGGCAGCTAATTACACTAATTATCCGTGAGCCTGGCCCGGCTCTGATTTGGTAATGTGTGATGGGCAGGTGGAGTCAAAAGCATTGAATGTAAAGGGAGGAATAATGGCATCAAATGCACTTGGAAAAAAGAAGATTGATCTATCAGTTAAAACCCAGTTGGTCTGAGAGCCTTGGTGCCCTTCAAAAGTGACAGAAGCCATTAAAGTATTTGATGGTTTTGAAAAGTTGCCTGTGTGCATTAGAAACTCTGGCACCTGCAAGAATGTTGTTTTCAGCTGTTGCTCCCGCTGCCCAGAGTGACAGAAAGGGGCAAGAGCTTCTTGCTTCATTTCACCCGGGTTTTGCAATGTTCCACACTGCTGTAAAGCTCACGGATTTCAATGATCGGTGAACAAAAGGAGGTTGATACTTTCTGCTTGCCAGAATTAGGCCCCACAAGTAACTCTGTAGGGGGGCATTTTTCAAAGTGAGCTGTTAACAGCTTTGGGGTCTTTTTCCCAAGCGTTAAAAATCTCTAAATAAGCGGTACCTGGACAAAACTGAAGTTTCCCCACGTGTTTTTGAAAGCCTTGCCCTGGTTTGGCAGCCCTGACAAGCGTTGTGGTGCTGAGCTCCTCCCAGAGAGCTGCACAGGCTCGGTGCTGGGATTGCAGCTGATTTCAGCAGCGAGTTTCCTCTCCTTTGATCTCCCGTTTTCACATCTTCTCCAACGCATTTTTTTTGGCACAGGTTTGTTTTTCGTCCTGCCCTGCACAGACAGCTTCATCAAGGTCGATATGAGAACCATCTCTTTCGATATTCCTCCCCAGGAGGTGAGTTTGCATCTGACAAAGCGCTGGCAGAATTTTGTGCACTCTCTTTTTAACTTGTCCCCTCTCAGTATTGGGGAACGTGTAGTTGAAACAGAGATTTCTTGTGCTGGTGCAATGTATTGTGAAGAATACACACATGCCTTGGAAATGTCATCCAATAAGAGAAGGGCACTGAAGGAAAACAAGTGATGCTGCCCTCTGAGGACCAAATGAGATAATTTAATGTGCCTGAGAGCTGGGAGGGAGGGCTTTGGAACCAGGGCTGCTGGGCTTGGTACAACATTCCCTAATTGCTTCAGTGAAATCTGGAAGGTTTCCAGATGCAGCAGTGATGTGTCCTGTGCCAGTTTATCCAGATGTATGGACTAGCTAAAATACTGGGGTGAAATCAGTGCATACATCAAATGCTGTTTACAGCAAATGGAAGGAATGAGGGGTCAGCTCCCTTTGGGGCTTCTATGCCCTGGAACGTGAGGGGAGGAGGTACCACCACACCTCACGGCATCTGATGGCTTTCAGCTTGAAGGTGCTAAAGAACAAAAAAAAATTAATTTCTAGCCCGTTTTTCCTTCGAACCTCTTAATTCTGTAGCAGAGTGTCTCAGCATTAACCCAGCTGAACTCAGGCTGTCAACTCCACGGGTAACAAAGGAGAGAAACCAAGGGGCCCTCTAAGAAATCCGTTAGCGGACAATTGTATCTCGATGGTTACAACTGTATCCCCTCGTGTATCTGGCGTGTTTTTCGAGCAGAGAGGTTTGATACAGCCTGGCTGGGGCATCTGTTTCCTGTCAGATTCGTGCCCCTTGGCTTGTTGCTCGTTGTTCGTTGTGGATTGAGACAAATG
Source organism: Empidonax traillii (assembly GCF_003031625.1). Taxonomy (NCBI): domain Eukaryota; kingdom Metazoa; phylum Chordata; class Aves; order Passeriformes; family Tyrannidae; genus Empidonax; species Empidonax traillii. The sequence continues at coordinate 99 of NW_020958316.1, read as the reverse complement.
GCAGCTGTCCTGATACGCTCTAAAGGGTAATTGGGAGAAACCTAATCACTGGCAGGCAGAATGTGCTTGCAGCTGCTGATGTGCCATTAGTGAAGCCAT
>NW_020958315.1:10856-15159 GCF_003031625.1 Empidonax traillii | reverse complement strand
GCAACTTCAGCGTTCTTGTGGAGCTGAGGATTTTGGGAGGGTTTGGAGGAAGTTGGGGGGATTCAAATGTGGTTTTTCGGTTTTGGAGCTCTTTCAGTTGGGGGTTGGAGGGATTTTGGGGGGGGGTTACCCATTCTGGGCCTGGTTTTTGTACAGACAAGCCCTTCATGATCATCACGGAATACATGGAGAACGGGGCACTGGATAAATTCCTGCGGGTAAGTGACACCTGGGGACAAGGACCACGTGCTGGTGGAACAAACACCCACCACGGGAGGTGGGATGACAGATGGATTCCAGACTGGATTCTCCCCTTTTCCCAGGAAAAAGAGGGGGACTTTGGCGTCATCCAGCTGGTGGGGATGCTGCGGGGCATCGCCGCCGGCATGAAGTACTTGGCCAACATGAATTACGTCCATCGGGATCTGGCAGCCAGGAACATCCTGGTGAACAGCAACCTGGTGTGCAAGGTGTCCGATTTTGGGCTCTCCAGGGTGCTGGAAGATGACCCTGAAGCCACCTACACCACCAGCGTGAGTGTCACCACGGAGAGGGGGGTGGTTGGGCGTGGCCGGTGGTGGGTTGGTCATGGTGGGTGGTTTGTTGTGGTGGGATGGTTGGTTGGCCCTGAAGGGGTGGTTGACCAAGGTGGGGTGGTTGACCAAGGTGGAGATGGTGCCTTGGCCACGGAAGGGTGGTGGGTTGTCCAAAGTAGGGTGGTTGATTGTTGGGGTGGTTGTTCATGTCAGGATGGTTGGCCAAGGTGAGGTGGTTTTTGGGGGGTGCAGAATTGACCCCGGTGTTTCCGTAGGGCGGGAAGATCCCGATCCGCTGGACGGCGCCCGAAGCCATCTCCTACCGCAAGTTCACCTCGGCCAGCGACGTCTGGAGCTACGGCATCGTCATGTGGGAGGTGATGTCCTACGGCGAGCGGCCCTACTGGGAACTCTCCAACCACGAGGTGAGCACCCCCCTGCACCACCAGGGTTTGGGGGACATCCAAGCCCAGGTTGGACAGGGCTTGGAGCAACCTGGGCTGGTGGGAGGTGTCCCTGCCCATGGCAGGGGTTGGCACTGGATGAGCTTTAAGGTCCCTCCCAACCCAAACCATTCTGTGATTTGTGCGAACACGGAGATTTTTTGGGGGGATCATCACTCAACCTCCTCCTCCTCCCCCCCCGTAGGTGATGAAGGCCATCAACGAGGGTTTCAGGCTCCCTGCACCCCTGGACTGCCCCTCAGCCATCTACCAGCTGATGATGCAGTGCTGGCAGCAGGAGCGCGCCCGGCGCCCCAAATTCGCCGACATCGTCAGCATCCTGGACAAGCTGATCCGCGCCCCCGAGTCCCTCAAGGCTCTGGCGGATTTTGACCCTCGGTGAGTGTGGGGAGCTCTGGGATGGGGGGATGGGGGACAGTTACCCAGAGCAGCTGTGGCTGCCCCAGCCCTGGGAGTGTCCAAGGCCAGGTTGGACGGGGTCTGGAGCCACCTGGGCTGGTGGAAGGTGTCCCTGCCCATGGCAGGGGGTGGCACTGGATGGGCTTTAAGGTCCCTTCCAACCAAACCATCCCAGGATTCTCTGATTCCAACATATCTTTGTGTCCTCCGCTGCTTTTGGCACCATTTTTGTGTCATTTTCCGTAGTTTTGCATTCCCCTGGTGCTGTTTTGTGCCAGGTTTTGCATCTCTTCACCTTCACGTCCCTTTTGACATCTCCGTTTCCACCTCGGTTTTGGCACCTCCCCATTTTCACATCCCTTTTTGCACCATTTCCTTTCTTCACCACCATTTCATCATCACGTTTCTGCATTATTTGTTTGGCATCTTCCCATTTCTGCAACGTTTTCCCACCAGTTCCATTCTCCTAAAATTTTTTGGCATCTTTGCGTTTTCACGTCGTTTTTTTCATCCTTTCGGGTTTTTTTTTTATCCTTCCACTTTCACGCCCTTTTTTTTAATTTCCTCCTTATTTTTTGCACCCTTCCACTTTTTGCATTGTTTTTTTTCCCCCCCACCTTTCCGTTTCTTTTTTCCCCACCTCATTTTTCCACCCTTCCATTTTGGCATCTCTTTTGTTCCCTCCTTCCATTTCTGCCCCGTTTTTGCCCCTTTTCCGCTCCTGCAGCGTTTTTTGCATCGTTTCTCTTCCACAATATCTTTCTGCCCTTCCTTTTCTTCATCGTTTCTTGCACCCTCCCGCTCTCCCATGGAGTTTTGCACCCTCCCATCCTCCCATTGTTTTTCCCATCTCTCCATTTCGACACATTTTTCCGCATCGTTCCATTTTTTCCCCTCGTTTTCACACCCTTCCCTTTTCCCCTGAGGTTTTCCCAACCTCTCGTTTCTGCGCCGGTTGGGGGTTTTTTGTCATCTTCCCATTTTCTCACCGCTTCCCACCCCTTTCCGTGCCCCAGGGTGTCCATCCGCCTGCCCAGCACCAGCGGCTCCGAGGGTGTCCCGTTCCGCTCCGTCCCGGAGTGGTTGGAGTCCATCCGGATGCCCCAGTACACCGAGACCTTCATGGCCTCGGGCTACAGCACCATCGAGAAGGTCCTGCAGATGACCAGCGAGTGAGTGTCCCCTCAGTGTCCCCTTGACGTTCCCGTGCTGTCCCCATGGTGTGTCCCTTTGCTGTCCCCTCAATATTCCCATTCCATCCCCGTGGTGTCCCCTCAGCATTCCCATGCTGTCCCCATGGTGTGTCCCTGTCCTGTCCTGTCCCCGGGGGGTGTCCCCTTCGTGTCCCCGTGGTGTCCCCACACTGCTCTTACAGTGTCCCTGGATATGCCCGTGGTGTCCCCTGGATATTCCCACACTGTCCCCCCCCCAATCCCGGGGCTCAGGGATGTGCTGGGAACGGAAACCACTTCCATGGCCTTGGCGGCCCAAGGGATGGGATAAAATTAGATGTTCCTTGGCTGGAGAGGCCGGGATGAGTCACGGTGTCCATCCGTCCCTTGGGATGAGCCGTGTCCGTCCATCTGCCCCAGGATGAGCCACGTCCATCCCCCCATCCCTCAGGATGATCCATGTCCATCCACCTATCCCATGGGATGATCCACATCCATCTATCCCTTGGGATGATCCATGTCCATCCACCTATCCCATGGGATGATCCACATCCATCCATCCCTCTGGATGGACTGTCCCTCAGGATGATCCACGTCCATTCACCCATCCCTTGCGATGATCCATGTCTGTCCATCCCTTGGGATGATCCACATCCACCCATCCCTCAGGATGGACCAACCCTCGGAATGATCCACGTCCATCCATCCCTCAGGATGAACTGTCCCTTGGGATGATCCATGTCCATCCTTGGGATGATCCATGTCAGTTTATCCCTCGGGATGATCCATGTCCATTAACCCATCCCTCAGGATGATCCATCCCTTGGGATGATCTATGTCGGTCTATCCCTTGGGATGATCCAGGTCCATCCATCCCTCAGGATGAACTGTCCCTTGGGATGATCCACGTCCATCCCCCCATCCCTTGGGATGATCCACGCCCACCCACCCATCCCTCAGGATGAACCATCCCATGGGACAATCCGTGCCCACCCCTCCCTCAGGAACCACGTGGGGGTTTCCCTGATCCAAGGTCCGGTTGGATCCCTCCCACCCGCCCTTTCCCGCAGCCCCATTCCCGGCTCCATCACCCCACGAATCCCTGTTTAATCCCTGTTTAATCCCTGTTTAATCCCCGTTTTCCCTGTCTCTGCAGGGACATCAAGCGGATCGGGGTGCGGCTGCCGGGCCACCAGAAGAGGATCACCTACAGCCTGCTGGGGCTGCAGGAGCAGGCGGGGGCCGGGGGGGCCCCGGGCTGAGCCCCCCCAGAGCCCCCTCCCTCCCCGGGGTTTATTTATTGTCCCTGTCATTCATCAGCAGTTTCAGAGTATTATTATCAACCTCCTCCCCGGGGGAAGACGGGGCAAAACGGGTGTCCCCTCCCCCTGCCCCTGGAAAAACGGGTGGAAATGGGATTTCCAGCCCCTCCCCGGGGAGCTGGGGGAGGTTTTTCAAGGGGGGGGTGTTTTGTTTTTTTTTCTCCCCCCCCTCCCACATTTCAAGAAGAAAAAAACCCAAAGGGCTCAGTCCCAAAACTGATTCATTTTTGCTTTTTTTTTTCTCCCTATTTATTCCTCTCCCACCGGGATTTTGGGTGGTTTTTCCTCCCCCCCCTTTAACGCTGTGTTTGCCAGTGTTGCCTTGTATTTTTTAACCTAATTTATTCTATTTTTGTATATTTATTGCGAGGAATTAAGGACTCGGGAGAGAAAAAAAAATAGGGGGAATT
>NW_020958315.1:0-3877 GCF_003031625.1 Empidonax traillii | reverse complement strand
TGGCACTGGCACACGGACACACAGGGTGCAGACAGACAGGTGGACGGACGCCCAGTACGGACTCGGTCGCCAGCAGCTTGGCCGTCAGCCAGTTCCTCCTGACAGCCACCATCATCCAGCGCTGGCAGAAGAGGTAGGCACAGGCCACGAGCCCACACACCACCCTGCAGGGAGAGGGTGGGCAGGGGTGCAGGCAGGGCACAGGCAGGGCACGGGCAGCCCCCCAAACTGCCCCCTCCATACCCCAAAATCACAAAGAAGAAGGTCTCCAGGAGGTCGAAGGGGAAATCGATCTTGAGGTCGACCTTAAAAACAGCCACGATGGTTTCTGGGAGGGGGGAAAGGAACGAGTGGGTGGGTTTGAGGGTGGGCACCCCACAAACGCTATTGGAGGGGGGGTTAGGGGGGATGGGGGCCCATCCTGCCCGCCCTGCCTTGCCTTGCTCGCTGTTGAGGACGGCGAGGAGGCGGAACATGAAGGCGCCGCAGGTGGCGGCGAAGAAGCCGCGCCAGTAATCGCGCACGGCAAAGTGGGGGGACATCACCTCGATGCTGAAAAGAACCCCTGGGACAACAGAGAGGGGGGTCAGGGGGAGATGTTGGGGTCCCCGGAGCGGGGCTGGGGGGGATCCTCACCGCTGACAGGCGCCCCGAAGACCGTGGCCACCCCGACGGCTTGTGCTGCCACCAGCATCTCGCGCTGCTTGAACTTGTTCTGCGGGGTCAGGAGAGGGGGTTTAGGCACGACCCCGATTTTTTGGGGTGGTAAAATAAATGCCCCCCCCCCTCCAGTTTTTTTTGGGGGTGGCACCCCCACCTCATACTCCCTCGTGACTGAGGTCCTCATCTTCCCCAGATAGGCCGCAGCCATGGCGGAGAGGTGGACGTAGGGCCCCTGGTGCCAAGGGGGGGACGCGGCGCTGAGCGTCCCCCCAGCACGGCACCAACCACAACCACCGGCGGTTTTAGGGGTCTGGGGGGTATCCCTCACCACTTTCCCGAGGAAAACAGTGCTGCCACACAGCAGGGTGCAGGTCAGCCCCACCACCTTGGCCCCAAAGTTCTGGATGGCCAGGTAGTCCTCCAGCACCACGCCCATCAGGATGGTCTTCAGCTCCGGGATGCCGGAGCCTGGAGTGGGGAGAGGGCAGCACCCAAATCTGAGGGGTCCTCCCTGTTACCAAGGGGGAGTTCTGGGGAGCTGGGAAGGTCGGGGTGCAGCTGGCTCACCTGAGGAGCATGGGGTGATGCTCTGGGAGAAGCCAGTGGAGAAGGTGGCCATAGCCGTGGCGTACAGGGTCCACGAGAGGTACTTGAGCACCCCGATGTCCCCGACCTCTTGGTAGAGCCAGCGGTGGGCTGGAGAAGAAGTGCTGGCAGGGAAAACACCCCCTCCACCCCAAAGACTCCCCCCATATCCTCAGGGAACCCCCAAACCCCAGGTGAGGCCCCTCAGGGAGCTCCTCATTCACCTGCATAGACCCTGGAGACGAGGTGGTCCATCATGAAGCTGATGGTGGCCATGAGGACCCCCAGGATGAAGAGGAAGTACCAATCCTCCCCGACGCGGAAAAGCTGCCGTTTCACCCACTCCAAGCACACTGTGGGAGGGGAAAACGAGGCGCTGACCCCCCCAAAAACACCCCTCCCCAAAAAAAAATCTCCCTTTTTTGGGTGGGGGTCTCACCTCGGAGCCTTCTCCGGGCGGTGGGGCAGGGTCTCCACGTGTGCTTCGACACCAGCACCCTCTCCTCCTCCTCCTCGTCCCTCTCCCCCCGGGGCCCCCCAGGGACGGGGTGCTCCATCCCGGGGACCTTCTTGGGGACAGCACCCCCTTTCTTTTGAGCACCCCCTCACCCGTCCTCCCGCCTCGGCCTCGGCTCTTGGACTGAGGTTGTAAACGAGCTCATTAAAAACGACCTTGACGGAGCCGACGGACCCGCTGGGGCTGGAGCGAGCCGGGTTTTCCCCTCCCTCCACCACCCCCGGGCTCCCAATCCCCGCGTACATCCCGCGGCGGGGAGGATTTAATAAGTGTTTTAATGAATTATCCCGATTATTCCTTCATAATAGGCACCGCATTCCACGGCGCTGAGGTGGGGGGGACGGAGGGGGGTAAAATTTCCACCGTCTCCGGCGCAAGACCTAAATTTAGCCGGTTTTACGAGAGGTCTGGCAGGCGGCCGGGAGCCTTAACGAGGCTTTAAAAAGCTCGTCAAGTCGAAATATCCCGAAATAACCGATCCGGCGTCGCCTTCGCCGGGAGGAGGACGAGGAAGAGGCTCCTGCTTTTCCTCCCCCGCGGGAGTTGGGGGTCGCAGGTTGGGGGGGGAGGCGGCGGATGACGGTGAAATGGAGCTTTTCGGGAGCTTTGTCCGGCCCCACGGTGAGCCCTTGGGGTTCCCAGGTGAGTTTGGAGGCGTTTGGGGGTGAGGTGGGGGGGGATCCTCAGCAAGCCATGGCTGTGACCCCCCCAAAACCTGTGCAGCAGCTCGTTCCGGGAGCGCGGGCGCGGTGAAGACTTTGGGGAACACTTACCAGTTCACGGTGGACGTCAGCGACTTCGCCCCCGAGGACATCGTCGTCACCACCTCCAACAACCAGATCGAGGTGCACGCCGAGAAGGTGGGTGCTCTCTCCCTGCCCTGCTCACCCCCGAGCCGGGGGGACCCCAAAATCCTCGACTGGTGGACACGGGGACCTCACCTCAGCTCCCACCCAACAGCCGTTTCATTCACCACTAATTAATGGTGACGGCAGGGAATAACGAACCCCCAATCCCGCTTGCACCCCAAAACCACCCCTTTCTCGCCGTTTCCCCCCAGCTGGCTGCGGATGGCACCGTCATGAACACCTTCACCCACAAATGCCAGCTGCCCGAGGACGTGGACCCTACATCGGTGTCGTCCTCGCTGGGGGACAACGGCACGCTGACCATCCGTGCCCAGCGCCGGCCGGCCAAGCACTCCGAGCACGTCCAGCAAACCTTCCGGACTGAGATCAAGATCTGAGGGGGCCGGGGGGCTCTTTCCTCCCCCCTCTCCCCTCCCTCGTTAATGATTTGGGCTCTTTGGGAAGGAGGTGGGATGTGGGGTAGGGAATGGGAGCGCTCCCTCTGCCGTGGGGTCAGACCTGTCCCGAGCTGCATCCCGGCACCCACCGGAGAAACTCCGGAGGGGAGTCCCAGCTGCAGCAGTTTTTAGCTGGCGCGTGTTGAGGGGGAAGATCCAGCGTGCCAAGAGTCCCCCCGGGAGCCAAATTCCCTTCCCGACCTTCCTCCGGAGCTTGTCTTTGTATATACAGCTTGGGATAAATTATTTGAGAATGTCTGCCTGCTGCCTGCTCCGTTTTGTCACGTTTTCTCGATGTTTTACCCCCACCCCGGGGTGTGGGTTCAGCCCTGAGGGGCGTCTCGGGAAAGGGGTATTCCACCATCCCGACAAAATCCCGCACCAGGAGCGGCTCCGGCGCCCGCTGCCCTGTTTATTTCCAGCCCGGGGTGACTCATTTCTTCCCCACCGCTCTATTTCTGAGCCATTCCCTCAGCTGTTCGGCTGCCGACCCACCTGGAAGGGCACCAAACTCTCCTTCTCCCCTCGCCCACCCTCGCCCACCCCTCTTGGGATGCCCCCCACGAGCCGGGATGGTGGTCCCGCTGTAGCCGTCAAACCCGAGGGTTTCTTTCTGGGGGCCCGAAATGTCCCCCCACGGGCCTGGCTCCATCTCCCTGTGTGTACAATCAACACCGAGGCGCCAGTTCGGGCCGAGGGACTGTTTATAGAAAGCACAGAGCGCCCGGCTCGTGTTGCCGCTCCCGCTCCAAGGGCAGCTCGTTCCCTTCATCCCAGAACGACTCGTGACTCCCATGAAACACCTG
>NW_020958314.1:35128-38615 GCF_003031625.1 Empidonax traillii | reverse complement strand
AAATTTTTTTTTTTTTTTTTTTTTTTTGCTTATGGAAATAACAAACTCAAAAAATAAACTTAAAAACTCTAATTTTTATTTATATTTTATCTACAGGGTTTTTTTTTGTTGTGGGGGGGGAAGCAACACAATATGTTCCTTTCAAGTACAAACCAATGCAGCTGCCAGGAAACAGGGTAAAAACAAGAAAGATTCAGGAATGGAAGCTTCTATCTTGCTTCCTACTCTGATTTCCCAGATTTCCTTCCCTCAGCCACAGGAAATACGTAGAAAACCATTTGGAAAGGGGAAGGGGGGGGGGGAACTCTTTGACCGTAAAAAGGAAGAAAATCTGATGCAACCAAGTTTTTAGGAGAAATTAAAGAGGGCCAAGGTATAGCCAGGACTGGAATGGATTACCATGGGTTTAAATCCACAGGGATTTCTGGACTTACAGCAGGAAGGAGGATAGGAAAAGGAAATATGGAAAAGAGATAGCACACAATTAAAAAATAAATCTCTCCTAAGAACATGGAAAAGATGGTGTAAGAATAAGTAGTGACATTCTCATTTGCCCATTTAGAATAAAACAAAGGGCAATTCAGTCAAATAAGTGTTTCTAAAACACCACAAGCCTGTTTATTCCAGGTTTCACCTTCCAGGGTTTGCAAACCTCTGTGCTCCATCGTTCTTTGCAAGTTTTGGTCCCCACTGCCTCCCGAATATTCCCTACTAATTAAGGAATTCTTTACTTCTCGCCCACAGACAAGCCCCCCAAGCTCCTGTCTGTGTTCAGTCCCAGCTCTCTGCTGGGCAGGCTGGGGATATGGTAAATATTTATGCACAATTCACAGACCTTTACCCCAATAAGCAGCCAGGCCTGGGAAAAGAGCAGCTTCCCAGAGCTCCACGGAGCGGAAGCAAAGTGGTCCCAAAGGAACAGAGTCCCCACCCCTGTGAGAAGAATCCAGAGAGCAGCAAAAGCAGCTCAGCATCCAAACTGCTGCCACTGCCGGGGGAGTTCTGCTGGAAAACCTAAATATTCAACACACCAAACCCTAAGGATCCTGTTTCTGCATCCCTGGGAGCGTCCAAGGTCGGGTTGGGGCTCGGAGCAACCTGGGCTCGTGGAATAAAGCTGAGTTTTAAGGTCCCTCCCAACCCAAACCGTTGTGGGGTTCTGTATGAAAGGATATTTGCAGCTCAGCTGAAGAGGCCCAACCTCGCTCACAAGTTTTTGGGGAGTTCAAAAAAAGGCACAAGTGAATAAATTTGGGAAGCTGAAATAGGTGAATAAATCTGTATAAAGAATTCAGTACAGATCCCATCGGGATACGGGATAGATGGACACGTGAATTTATAACCAGTGGATCCCTCACATTATAACCCACCACAACACACCAAAAGTTTGCCAGTGCACCCTCTCAGCCCCCCAAAAACCATCGAGGTCAGGCAGAAGGGCTGCCCAAACACTTTACTGAGCCCTGTTATGAGCACTGACCCCCAGCCTCTCCCTGATGAGCTCAGGATGTTCATTTCTCCTATTTTATACCAAGGAACAAAATCCATCCCACACATCTTAAATAAACAGGAACTAGCAAAGGACTGCTATGGGGGGTTTTTTTGAGAGAATGTGTAAATATAAAAGTACAGTCAAGGAGATATGTGAGAAATCTGACGTATTTCAGCAAGATACTGCAGGAACACGGAGTCCACTCCATGACCTGCAGCTTTCAGACACATCTGAGCAACATCTGAGCATTTTCAGCTCCAAAACTCATGGGCCATTATGTCAGAACATCCCTACAGAGGAGTCAGAAAGATGTGAGAGGCACTGAACTGCTCTTAAGTCACGTATGGGGAATGTCATATTTTCATTTTTTTGTAAGAAAAGGACCTATGTGCTCTTCCAAAAACTTTCATTCATCCGAATATCAACTTGCAAGCACCAAAGGACTAAAAAAACCTTGTCTTTGGCCACTGTGGGAGTGTTTTAAGGAAAGCAGGAGACAACCTGATGACCAAGTGAGTTAATATTTCATTGCAGTATCCCAAGCATGTTGTGTTACATAAGAGGCAGTGGAAGCTAAAGATACAGGAACTTCCTCTTAGGAATATCTGCAGGTCAGAGGAGACAACTTAAGGGCAGTTTACATCAGGTAAAGCAATCATATTACAAACCCACTGCTTCACATATGAAAACCCTGCATTACTTCAGCTCCCCCAATTACTGGAACTTAGTTTGAAAAAGAGAAAACTGAGGTACAGAAACAGGAAATTATTTCTGCAGTAAAGGCAGATCAGCGACTGCTGAAGTGGAAATACTACCCAGATCAGCCATCCCATCTCAAATCAGTCCCATAATTCCTTTTTTAAAAGATGACACAAGTCTGTGTGGTACCCTGGTACAGAAACCAAGTCACAGATAACTTGGAATATACAATTTATTTGGGAAGGCAAGTTAAGCCAAGTGCTGGCAGTGCACATGCAACCTTTCGATTTTCAGAGCATTTTGCTATGTAAGAGTTAAGAAAATGCTTTTTTTAGGATCCTAGATACCAGATGAGAACCCCCTAAGAAATACCCCTAACTTTGCAAGCCCATTAGTGGACATACAGCAATCATTGTGAAACTCAAGCACCTGTAGGATGCCAGGCAAAATTCAACTTAAAAACAGGCACAGAAGGGAAAAAAAAAAGATTAAATGAAGGGCAAGACAAGCTCCAGGGAAGCACTACCCACAAGGGAAAGAACGAGGATGATTTAGAAGTGGGAGAAAATGGTGAAGTGAGTAGGGTGGGAAAATCAACTCGGAGTGATTCACCACCCAAATCCTCTGCTCTGCTCTGAACAAAACCCACCTTCCAGGCTCCAGCCAGCTGACCAAAAAGCACAGATCAGCACAAGTTAGGATTAGACTGGCAACCTAGAGTCAATCATTACAAGGCTGAAGCACAGCTGTCTGCTGTTAATGCACGGCTGCCTTAACCCCCGGCCAAACGCTTTAAAAGTCATCTTCCAAACAAGAAAACGCTCAACTCACTAAAACTTTTAGCACAACTGTTACCTCTGTGCATTTGTTACTAGCAGATGATACTGAGGTAATCTGCTAACCAAAGGAAATTAAAGAAAATTATTGTTTTCATCGTGCGATTTTTACAGACACTAACTAAAATCAGGAAGTTCTGGTCCAAATATGTAAACTGATTAAAAGACAGCTGTGAAGCCTGCTAAATCTGCCGTCAAAAAGTACATGAAAAGCAAAAAGTGAAAGATCTTCTGTGAAAGAGGACCCTCCTTCTTTCAGTTTCATTGTCTGGGCTGACTTCTGGCATAGGAAAAGGGGTTCTATGGAGCTGCATCTGAAAGGTCACACAGTTTCCTTCCTTGATCTTTTACCATGAACAATTTTAGAAGGCATTAAACATTTCAGAACAGTCTAGCTAAACAAATTTTTGCTTATCCTGTCATTGAATTGAGTTCAACCGATTCCAGTAAGTCTGCTGGG